>NC_141031.1:7072500-7372500 GCF_052040795.2 Danio rerio
ATGCAAGTTTATGTATAAACAAATTTCAAGAGGATCACATGCTTATGATTGCTAGCGGCTGGATCTGCATTATCCAAATCACTACGCTCCAACCAGATGACTCCTAAACTACTATAAATACCATGGGTTTCATTCCACTGCTATCTTCGTTTTGAAGAGTCCCACCTTCCTCCCCTACTCCTCCTTCTTAGACGGGTGACACGGTGGCCCAGTGCGTAGCACTGTTGCCTCACAGCAAGAATGTCTCTGGTTCCTGGCTTTACCAAACTAGCAGACATTTCTGTGTGGAGTTTGCACTTCTCCCCGTGCTCACGTGGGTTTCCCCCAGGTTCCCCGGTCTCCTCCCACCGCCTAAAAACATGCAATTAAGGGTGCTTTCACACCTGTGAATCGATTCAGTTGTTCCGAAACAGAGATTACAATTGTTACATTGTTGCTCTTTGCTCTTGGAGCGGTTCGCTTTCACACTGCAAAGTTTCTAATCGGACCAAAAGAGCTAAAACAAGTCACGTGCGAGTAAACTCTCCTCACATTAGTCAGAGTGTCAGGGTTTATTTTGCAGCGTCCCGCTAAGCTGTCAGGAGAGGTGGTGGTTTGGTGGTGATTGACAGGGTGAGCGCGCGCGACGTGTCTGAGGAGAGACGGATGAGAAGGGGTGGAGGGAGAAGGGAGGGAGGGGTGAGAAGGGTGCGCAACGATGCCTATTTGAGGACCGGAGGGGGACGCGAGATTACCGGGAGATCATCACTCGTTTGCGGGTATCCGGAGACTCGCGAAACTTCCCGCCCTACTCATAATTCTCTCTTCATATAGCCGTAAGCCTATTACATATCTATAAAACACTGTGATATAACCGCGCTCGGATCGGATCGCTTTCTCACTGCAATCGATCCGCTCCAGGGTTCGTTTCAATCGAGCCGAGACCACCTCATTCAAGCGATCTCGGAGCGATTACTTTGGCGCGGAACAGAGCGCGATTGCCCTGTTCACATATGCCAATCGAACCGCGCTAACTAGGCAAACGAGATACGTTCCGAAACAAAAGTGCAGGTGTGAAAGCACCCTAAGTCAATTGAACAATCCAAATTGGCACCATAGACACGCTTCTAGTACGTAGTTATCTTCAAGAGGAATCACTTGCTACAGCAGGGGAGTTCTCGAGATCTACCTGAGCTCAAACTCCCCTCCCACCTTGCAACGGGAGGGAGCCCTGAGCTCGAGGATCTCATGAGCTCAGGGCTCTCCTCCCCGGGACAGCATGCCAAACAAGCTTTTATAATTAATCATCAGCTAAGTGTGAACTCTTGAAAGTAGACACGCGCACGTCTATTATTAAGTAGCGCGCGCTCTCTCTCTGTGATAACAGCTCACGGTCAGCAGCTCACATCACGTGTGATTTCCCGGCCACGAAAACATCAATATATAAAGACAAAAATGACATTTTAAGTGAATTATACCTTATAAATACAGTATGTGACTCTTTTAACATCATTTGGAGGTGTCAATGTCACTGTATGTGAAACAATGAAAAGACTCTTGCGGCCGCCTTTTCTTCTCTCCTGAACTTGAAAATGTGATTGGCAGAATGGTAGAAATGCTGGATTAAGATCGTCTAGGGGGTCGACTCGAGATCGTGATCTTTTAACGATTAATTGTGCAGCTCTAATTTACGTGTCAAAGCCCGACCGAACTGCGCTCTGGCACACCTCTTCCAACCAGGTCAAGGCCGGCCAACTGAACAATGCACAGGCACAATTCAGAGCACTCATACTCAACAAACAAACCAGGAGATGCGCCTGGGCATGATTCGGATAGCCTTTATATATAATTTATATACGATTTATAATTAACCATTGAGACCACTCTCAAACAACCAGATTTCTGAAGCTGTTTATATTATAAGAGTTGCCTTTGGTTTGCTTGCTTGGCAAATAAAGACAAACATACTGAAGTCTAATGTTTAATGAAACATTCAAAAGAACCACACAATAAAGACCTATGAAATTTCCCAAATTAGTACTGGAGTGTATATATTTTTACTGTAAAGATGCTTTGAAACAATAAATATTAGTCATATTACATGAACATAATAATAAAGTTATCATTATTTTGCAAATGACAGACATTGGGAATGAGGAATGTATATATCTACAAAATCCATGGCACAAATGTGACCCAACGTTTAAAATTCTAAATTATGACTGACTGAATTTTCAAGATGAACAAGAGATAACAGCAGAAAGCAGGTTACAGGATCATGCCTTTGTCAACAGAGACATGTTTCCTTCGTGGTGCTTGATTATGTGTGATCTTGCCTGATTCCACTGAACAAACCTCTTTCCGCATTCACTGCATCCAAATGGTTTTTCTCCGGTGTGAATCCGCAAATGTTCTGCCAGATGCCAGCTCTTATGGAATTTCCTCCCGCAGAACTGACAAGCGTAGTTTCGCTCATCCTGGTGCAAAAGCATGTGGTTTTGCATGCTCTTTTGACGTCTGAAAGGTCTGTCGCATACCTTGCAGTAGAAAGGATAATTCCCATGTTGTTGATCGGATGAACTTAATTTGTCAGAGTTGCGTTGGTTTGTTTCCACATGATGGGAGCGCTGCGAGCCTGCCAGTTCTCCAGTCCAATTTGTCTCTGCTTGTCTTTCTGTAGATAAATAAATGTACTGTTAGGCGCGTTTTTCCTCTACAATGCGCTACCTTTCTACACTCATTATTCACTACTTATAATAATATGATGAAATAACAACTCGTTTTATGTTTAATCCACTTAAATTTGAAAAAAAAATATATAAGGGTGCTTTTACACCTGTGAATCGATTCAGTTGTTCCAAAACAGAGATTACATTTGTTACATTGTTGCTCTTTGCTCTTGGAGCGGTTCGCTTTCACACTGCAAAGTTTCTAATCGGACCAAATGAGCTAAAACAAGTCACGTGCGAGTAAACTCTCCTTACATTGGTCAGAGTTTCAGGGTTTATTTTGCAGAGTCCCGCTAAGCTGTCAGGAGAGGTGGTGGTTTGGTGGTGATTGACAGGGTGGGCGCGCGCGACGTGTCTGAGGAGAGATGCGGTGGGGAGGGGTGAGAAGGGTGCTCGAGATGCCTATTTGAGGACCGGGAGGGAAACGCAAGATTACCGGGAGATCATTACTCGTTTGCGGGCATCCGGAAAACTCGCAAAACTTCCCGCCCTACTCATAATTCTCTCTTCATATAGCCGTAAGCCTATTACATATCCATAAAACACTGTGATATTACAGCGCTCGGATTGGATCGCTTTCTCACTGCAATCAAACCACTCCAGGGTTCGTTTCAATCGAGCCGAGACCACCTCATTCAAGCGATCTTGGAGCGATTACTTTGGCGCGGAACAGAGCGCGATTGCCCTGTTCACATATGCCAAACAAACCGCGCTAACTGGGCAAACGAGATACGTTCCGAAACAAAAGTGTAGGTGTGAAAGCACCCTAAGTTAATCCATTCATGTAGTCCCAACACCAATCGCTTGTAGAACCCAGCATTTTTTTACAGTGTATTGTTTTTCAATGTAAACACATGCTTGATAAACAAGTGTGATCATTAAGTTCGGATCTTCCGTCTTTTACTCTGTTCTATTAATGTATATATGTTTGTAATTTATTATGTGTATATGTGTGTGTGTATGTATATAATATATATATATATATATATATATATATATATATATATATATATATATATAATATATATATACATATATCTCAGAGGTCGCGTTAACTGAATATTTTCCGTCATTGACAGATTTTTTTCAGCAGTGACGGAAAAATCTGAAGGTGACCCGTCATTTTGACGGATTATGCTGAGGGTGATCTATTGTAATTTGTAGCTAACTGTAATTCCCACTCCTGTCCAGCTGATGGCGATTGCCCTTGTTTTGTCTCCTCTTTGTCACCGCTGCATACAGTTGCAAAAATCTCACAGCAGCTGAGTGTGAAAAGGTTCTTTAAACGGCCAAATAGTTGTGATATTAATATTAAGAGGTGAAAAAAAGAGGAAGTGATGCAGTGGACGATGAAGAACAAACAGACAAGAATCCTCAGTCACCGACAGCTGTTGTTACAGGCCAACCAAGTGGCAACAAAGAGGTCAGGTGGTTTGGAGTGCGTTGTGAGCACCATGCACTACCGAAGCAGAGGGGTGAAGCCACACCCCTGGTGCTGAAGAAGCGCGTGCTGCAGTATTTTTTCCCGGTGAAACGAGTGTTTGCAAGACCGGGAAATCCCACATTCAGAAAATCCACCAAACTTCTGATCACTTCATTAGGAGAAATGTTTCCTAACTACAAAACGCTGGCTGAAGTGGCGCTACTCCAGATAGCAGGTAGTAATCGACCTGAGCTCGGCTGCCCTTCGGCGCCTCCGGCTCCGACTTGGCATAGGCAAGTGTAATCCAGTCCGAGTATGGCCTGCAGCTCGCACCCGCACATGGGTTTGTGATGCGGCTGTAAAGCACTGGCCCGCTTCCTGTTAACCATATCTGGCCTGAGTCTGTCTGTAGAGTCAGGCCGCTTCAGGCAAGAACTCTCCAGTGTGGCAGCAGAACGCGGCTTCAGCCTCCAGAACAAATTTAAAACTGTCACGAGAAGTCGACTTTCCGAGGCAAAGACACATCATTTTATGACAACTGACTCTGCATCAGTTTCTCTTGATGCGCTTGATTACACACAGGCAAGCACCCAGTTCAGATCGACACAGGAGGAAGATATGAGGTAAGGCAGATGAGTTATTGTTCATTTGTCAAATAAATAAATGAATAATTTAGCCTATATGCTCGTCGTGCAAGTTCATTATTGAAATATGAATGAAAAAAGCAATTAGAAAATATGCAAATTAATTGACGGTCAATAATAGGTTATGACGGAATTTTTACAACCCTCTCCATCGAGACCTCTATATATATATATATATATATATATATATATATATATATATATATATATATATATATATATATAAACAACGATAAATCTAGAATCAAATACTTTTTAATTTAAATGTTTGTATAAGTTGCAAAAATAAACACTTGTTTTTTTTTTTTTTTTTTACACACTCAAGGCAGCTGAACCAATAATCACCTGTGTTCAGCCTCTCCTGTGGCTTCAAATGGATTTTGGATTTGAATCGACTCCCAGATGGGGCACTGTTCCATAAATATACATCATTCTTGTGCACTAACAGGTGTTTCTGCAAGCGTCCTCTGGTGCGGAAGAGCCTTCTGCAAAACCTGCAAAATAATATATTCTGTTGACGCTGACCACCAGCCTTTGGTCTCGTCTCATTAGAAGTCTCAGTGTAAAGTGGAAAAGACGTGGGATCTTGTTGAGGTGCTGGATATTCAGTTTGGGAATCGATGCAAACCTCCACTGCAGCAGAGTATGAATGATTATCTTGATTATCAGACTGCTCTGACTTAACTGTGACTGATGATTGAGTATCTATCCCAAGATTCTCTTCATTCCTCAACAGCACGTTTGGCAGATTTGACTGGTAGTGATGTGGTTCACACCATTTATACTCTTCAGAAATGGGAGAAGTGCTGGTCGAAGCATTGCTCATTGGTACAGCAGCAACCTCCATCTTTACTCGTATTTCTGAGATGTCTGAAGCCAAGGGAGCTTGCGTGACTTCACCTTCGGGCATTGGAGTATCTGTGTGACATGAAGCATAAATAATATTCAGTTTAATTCAATATTACATTGAAAACTCATTTCTCTTTGATAAAGTCTAAAACACACCACAAAGGTTTTGTTCCTATGATATTTAAGAGCAGTGGTCCTCAATAACCAGGCCGCAGACCGTTACAGGTCCGTGGAATAAATTGGTACAAGGTCGCATGAAAACATTCACTTTTTCTGTTTTATTTATTATCTGAGTCTGAACGATCTTTGAAATCTGAAAGTCTGAAATCTATTATTTTGAAAAATTACGGTATTCTCTCGCTTACATTTCGGTCACTTGAGCGTCAAAATTTTACCCACAAATGTGTAAGAAACAGATGTTTTTAGAAAGATTCTTTGCCAAGGGGAAAGATCCAGAAAAGAACCCGCAAACTGCCAAGGAATGGATCAGCAACCCATTTACCAACAAATCAGGATTGATTAAGTTTTTAAAATAAAATCAGTTGTGTTGTAAATATTTATATCTATAATATATTGGTTATCAGCCTCCAAATCTTAAGAGTTATCGGTTATCGATGTCGGCCCAAAAAACCATATCGGTTCATCCTTAAAATAAACTAATTAACAATCAAAAACATTTAAAGGTTTTATTAAAAGATCTGAAATTAATTCATATAACATAAACAGAAAATATGACAGCTCTTGCATTCTATACGAGTTAAATTATAGTGTTATAAATCTTATTTTAAATATTTTAACAACTATTAATATAGCACTTTAAATAATATCGATGTTCATTAATTTAATCTGATATATTTTAAGTACCAACAGCTGATACCATGTAAACAGACTGACAGATAACTTTACTACAATGGTTACGTGGTAAAAAAAAATAAAATACGTAAAATAATTACAGTAGTTCGACAGCTAACGCTTAATAAGTATGCGACTTTTATTGAAAATTTTATAAGTAGGAAATAAAGGGAATATTAAGCAAATCACAAGACTAACCATGGTGTGCTTCTGCACGGCTGCAGACTCTGCTTTGACTCAGCGTGTTCCTGAGACAGCAGTTCTCCTGCTTCAGACGCTCGATCTCCTGCTCGTATTCAGTTATGCTGCCTTTGACAGCGTCGAATATCTCTTCGGCTACTGCAGTCATGCGCTTCAATAAGAAAGAATGAATAGACACAAGTCCCATTTTGGTTGCTTTTGTAACAAACTCGTTCTTCTTCCGTATCCTCACAGCGTCCTTTCTTCTTCCTCACCTTTCTTCTTCTTCTTCTTTGGGTTTTACTGGCGGTTGGCAACCAGACTTATAGGTGCATTACCGCCACCGACTGGAATGGAGTATGGAACTAGTTTAATACTTTCTGAAGTGTATAAATTACATGAAGGGACAGAAAGGGGGAGGAAATTGTGAGGGGAGGGGGAGAGAGGAAAGGAAAAAAAAAAAAAAAAAAAAAAAAAAAAATTTAATAATAGTAATAAAATTTAATCAAAATGGGGGATGGGTTGACTAACAATTCTTCTGATATTATCTCTTATATTCTTTCCTCTAACTGGGTTTCTTTAATAAATTTAATTATATCATTATATACCTCACTAGATTTGTTTCCTAATAAACCTGCCAATGTAAAATGCTGAAGTTTGCTCTTTTTAACTGACTGAATAAGATTGTTTCGCTCTTTATTATATTTACTACAGTGAAATAAAATATGTTCTATTGTTTCTTGTTGATTACAATGTATACATTGCCCAGTTGGGTGTTTCCCTATTTTATGTAATGTATGATTGAGTCCAGTGTGACCTATTCTCATCCGAGTTATATCTTCCTCACCTTTTCTTCTTCCTTGTGTTTATTAGCGGGTTGCGCCAAATTTTTAGCTGCATACCGCCATCTCATGTACTGGAGTGGGAAACGATTTCAGTCTGTTTACTTCCCATTTCCGAGTCCTCTACACTTTATGAAGTTTAAAACTAATTTTGTTTTTTTTTACCAGACTCTTCCTTTGTTTAAAGTGTGCCACATATATATGTTCTGAAATTTGCTTTCTATAACAGCAAGCTCAGCTGTTGACGTATTTCACACAACCCTGTTTCCTTTCAAATAAACAACAGAATTGAGTATTGTATGTCTGCTCTTTGGTCTTAAAATAATCTGATCTACTCTACTAAAATGAACACTCCACCTTTTTGAAAATCAGCATCTAGCTCAAAAATGTAAAAACATAAGGGAGTGCAGGGCACAAAGTTACGCGGGGTTAAATGTAACACAAAATTGTCCGTAGTGTATAAGTGTGTGTGTGGATGTTTCCCAGAGATGGGAAGGGCATCCGCTGCGTAAAAATGTGCTGGATAAATTGGCGGTTCATTCCACTGTGGCGACCCCAGATTAATAAAGGGACTAAGCCAACAAGCAAATGAATGAATGAATCAATGTAACAGAGTTTTAAGGTATTTGCTCACACTGAAAAAAAATATTCAGAGATGACTCCTTGGATTTACTCAATTTTTTTTACGTAAGGTGGTTGTAAACAATTTATTAGTGTTGAATTTAAACGAACAAATTAAGTTGAACATTAATAAACTTAATTTGTTTGTTTATATTCAACACAAATAAATTGTTTGCAACAGTTCTGCATGCAACACTTTTTTCAGAGCAGGGTTAACCATGGCATGCTTCCGAAGTTTTCAGCACAGTGTCAGCAGACTTCTTCCTCCCAATTATTGGAAAATTTCGGCGAAATTTAGATGAGAAACACAGGAGAAACCATTTTTGTATCATAAAAGTATTTTTATTATAATCTGGAAGTCAAGTTATTATTTGTTGTTCCTAAAACTTGAATAAGTGACTTTTGTCAGGTAGTGTACGTTGGTAAAAATCCCTAACATTCCATGACTTAAAATAATTTCAAAATTCCATGTCTTACTTCAATAGACCATCTAAAATTCCATGATATTCCAGAAATTAAACGTTCCGTGGCAAGTCGAACCCTGCCAATATTACCAAGCAAAACATATTCAAGTATACAGACATTTAGTAAACAAATTTTCAAGACTTTTTCAGAACTGTAGTTTATTTTTCCAGAACTTTTATAATTCCATATAACAGAATCACCCCGATTGTCATCTCAAATATTTTGAACATTTCACTACAGTATAAACTAAGGTAAACATGTAAGGTGGAATATTATTTGATACAGAAACAATTTGACCAGAAAATGACATCGAAATTATAAAAGACATATTCCAGAGCTTTAACGATGATCATTTCTCAAATCCAACAACCAAACAAGTCAGACCAAGAGCGACCAATATCAAGTAACTTGTTTTCAATCAAAATCTCTCTTTTGTTTTAGTGTCTTATCTCCAATTAAGTACTAAAATGTAGTACTTGTTAGTGGTTTAGAGACTCAATCAGAAAACAGCGCGCAGATTTGAGATGGTTTCTGACATGATTCGATCGGGAAAAGCCTCTTCCACACCGCGGGCAGCTGTATCGATAGTCCCCTGAATGGATTCGCTCGTGTTCTTTCAAGTTGAATTTCGTCTTAAAACGAATCCCGCATGAAGCACAGGAGAAAGGCCTCTCGTTCTGATGCAATATTACGTGACTCTGCAAATGTTCTTTGCTCTTGAAAGACTTTCCGCAAATCTTGCATATCACACTCTTCTGTTTTTGCCGACCCTTCCGGATCTTCTTGTTAAAGGTTTCGAGGTCAGTTTGAACGTCTTGTTCACTTATCAGATAGTCAACTTGATAGATGCGGTCAGGCAGCGCTGCAAATGAATTCATTTCACTGGTTTGATGATCAAACAGCTCAGACTTAACTGTGATCAATGCATCTGTACCGCCACTATCTTCACTCTTCACCATTTCCTTTGGCAGAATCTGGAGGCACTGATCTGGTTCCTGCTCAGTGACGTCTTCAGAAAGGGAAGAAACAATGGAAACAGCTTGACCCGAAGGATCAGGGGACATCACAGTGGCAACCTCCAATTTCATTCGAATTTCTGAGAGCTGTGAACCGCTCTGACCCTGCAGTACTTCATCTCTCGGACTTGAAGTATCTGTGCAACATGAGCCGCAAGATTAATTTAAAATTACAAAACGATAGCAATGTCACAAAAATATCAACATTAATGTGAAAAAGCTGTGTATTATTAAATCTTTAAAAGTGAAATTTAAAAAGCCAAAGAACTTAAGAATCATTTAAAATGTTTTTTTTTTTCAATTTAACCCCTTAACAGGCATAATGAGCACCTGATTGACTTATTATTCATATTATCAAGTCAAGTCGAGCTTTATTGTCATTCCGCTACATGTCATAGGTTATCATAATATTTATCAGAGTTGTCAGTATATTTCTTAAATCCAAGATGTGGGCCAAAAAAAAAAGTAAACAATTTCCTTGATCAACGCACAAATTATTGAGGTAAATTTGGTTCTATATTTACACATACAGACTTCTTCTCAACAGGCTTTAAAATACGCCAATGGCTATAAAGGTACAACATTGTTCACAGTCAATTAAATCAGTGTTTCTCAACCACGTTCCTGGAGGAACACCAGGGGCCTTATGTATCAACGCTGCGTACGCACAAAAACTTTGCGTATAAACTTTATAAATCACACTATTTCTTTTTTAAATCCACATAGTGCGATGTTCAGACCAAACTGTGTTAACCGCATCAGCTAATTTCCACTCTATTTTTCTCTTTTGCTATTAATTCTGGAGGACAACATGGTGATTTGAGCACACCTTCCTAGATGAGAGCAGTGGCGGATGGTCTTTCACCGATCTTCCGCTAAATTTCACCCAACTATAGTTGCTAAACGGGACATTTAATTAATCTTGTCTCTATCTAACAACTGTTTGGTCTTTTGAATCTATTACTTGTTCAGTCTTGGCTAAGCGCAAAGATGACTGATTGGCTGAGCTGACTGATTGCTTGCCTTAATTTCCTTTATTGTATGAACTAGCTGTACGTTCTACTTTTATAATGGCCATTATTGATTATTAAAACTACTAATCAGCAAAGGTGTCGCAGTAGGTAGGGCTGTCGCCTCACAGCGAGAAGGTCGCTAGTTCGAGTTTGCATGTTCTCCCTGCGTTCGTGTGGGTTTCCTCTGGGTGCTCCGGTTTCCCCCACAGCCCAAAGACATGCGGTACAGGTGAATTGGGTAGGCTAAATTGTCCGTAGTGTATGAGTGTGAATGAGTGTGTTTGAATGTTTTCCAGAGATGGGTTGTGGCTGGAAGGGCATCCGCTGCTTAAAAATGTGCTGGATAAGTTGGTTCATTCCGCTGTGGCAACCCCGGATAAAAAAAGGAACTAAGCCGAAAAGAAAATGAATAATCAGCAAAAGAGACAGGGTATTCATATTTTCAATGAAAATGAACGGAGGCATCTGTTTTATAGACTCTGCTTTGTTATAAATATACATACAGTGAAGATGGCAGTCATATAAATATGCAGCTACACGACGCCTCAACATTTTTGGTGTCTGTTAAGTTGTTAACATCAAAATTAAAAATATATTGTTAAAATAGTGAAACAACATAGCCAGCCCTGCTGAAAAGAACAACCAAAGCTGGTTGACTGGTTTTAGCTGGTCAACCAGCCTGACTTTAGAGGGGTTTCGGCCATTCCATACTGATTTCCAGCATTTCTCTAGCTGGTCAGGCTGGAAGATGACCAGTTAAATCCAGCTTGACCAGCCTAGCCAGACTGGGAGCCCTGCCAAAACCAACTATGCCCAGCTTAAACCAGGGTGGTCAAGTTGGATTTAGCTGGTCATTTTCCAGACTGGCCGACCAGCTAAAACTAGCTTAGGCTAGTTTAAGCTGTTTTTTTTTTGTTTGTTTTTTTAGCAGGGAGGGTGATGTGAATGATGTTTTAAAGTACACTGTTCCCTTTTAGGATTTACCCCATTTGTCCTCGGGACTTTGTTTTCCATTTCAAACTTACAAAGTCAGAACTTACAAGGAAAGGATGCAAGACTGAACTTTGTGTACTTGGTATTGAGAAAAAGCCCCAATCAGGAGAATGTCTGCAGCCATGCTTCCATTTTCAAATGTCTCCATTTTCCCCCATCCACACTGACATAGAGCAGCAGCATTTTAAAACCAAAATGGCCTGTTCAGTGTTTCCAAAAAGCTCAGTTTTTGGGGCTCAAAAACTCCGGGGTAGTGTGGACGAAAGGCGTAACCATAGCAAAAGTTATGCGTTTTAAAACTAAAACGTATTAATGTAAACAGGGCCAATAACCTGTAATAGGTGTGACAGACAAAGGATCTAAAAAATGTAAAGCTAGGGGTCCTCCAGGAACGTGGTTAAGAAACACTAAATTAAATCATGCCATTATTGTTTTGAAGTCACACTTGCACACGATTTCAGGCGGAATATTGAAAGTAGCATATCAGAAATTATCACTGTTCAAAAATGAATGAATATAAAACCAGCTTTACCCTAAATACTGAAATTATCAGGTTCTATTTTAAACACATCAATTATCTAAACCTTTTAAAACCACATAAAAATGCTGGTGTTCATAAAAAATATATAGAGCATAACCAGCTTATATATACATAATATATTATTGTTATATGGAATCCTTAAAACAAAAAATAGTAAAGCTAGTTAGAACTAAAGTCAGTTTATAAGGTACTCCAAACAAAACACAGAGGTAAAGTTGGCTTTATATTCACACAATTAGACTTTCTCGTCAATAATATAATTTCAGAAGAGTATTCTTTATAAATTCTAAATAGAGAAATCATTTTAGCAGCCAATGAATATCAAAGTACAAGACTGTTCAGTCAAATAACTAGTGGTAATGCTGTTTAAAAACCTTACTTGCATGTCATGTCAGACCCAATATTTAAAGTACTAAGTTATGCTAAACAATATAAGAGCATGTCACGAGTTGTCACTGTACGTATATGCGAATATAAATAAACCCCAAGTTTACCTCAATAAACAGAACAGTTCCACTACAATTGTTTACACTAGTCCCTGCCTATAACATAAAAGCATGATAAGATCATTTAGGAACAATAATTATACAATACTGACCATTGCATGTTTCCACACACCTGCATCTTCTGCTCCTCAGACAGCAGTTCTCCTGCCTCAGTCGTTCAATCTCCTGCTCATATTCAATTATGCTCTCTTTTACAGAGTCGAATATTTCATCGGCTACTGCCATCATGCGACTCACCAAAAGTGAATAAAAAGAGCCCAGTGCCATCGTGGTTAAGTTATTGTTGTTAGAAATCACAGCGTTTTAAGCCTCTTGCAAGTTGCAACAACTTTTTCTAGTCCTTTTTCTGACGCTGCTTTTTCTTCTTCTTCTCGTGTTTATTGGTGAATCGCTTTTAAGGTGCATATACCGCCATCTCCTGAGCTGTAGTCGGAAGTGAATAAATAAACATTTACTGAGAGAAATTATACATTTGTTAATCTTGTACAAAGCTACAATGCAACCTTTCTCTTAAAAATAACAGAAAAATAATGGAACCTGACTTTGCCATCACTGTATCAACACAATCAGACATAGCAAATCTCACATTTTCATTTTAGCAGACGATTGGGACAATTAGCCTACATTTAACATCTAACGAACAATTGCTAAACATGTAAAATAGCTAAATCAATTATCAAAATATTCCTCTGACAGAGTTGATGGTTATGATGGATTTTTGGATGAATGGACAAGACTATCATTGCTGTATAAAACAATCACAAAACACAGTAGCTATCTTTTTCAAAATCTTTGTTTATTTTTCTAGATTTCGATTTAGGAGACTCTTGAGGGTGTTGAAATCTTACATGTTAGCATTTCTTTCACAAAACATACAGTATGGTTTATGTATTGGCTATTTCTGTGGAAGCGACTTGCTTTTGCAGGTAATCCATGGTGTTTTGCTATTTGTACATGATGTTTTGAGAAGTGCACTTCCTGTTTTGCAAATTTTAATTCTGATCTGAGAAATGCACCAAAGCGATGTAAAAAGTAATAATATGTTTTAATTAATCAATTAAGTCTAGATTTTTATAGGACATACAGTATATGTCTTTTCAAAATGCACACTTAAATTATTACATGTTTATTAACAATCGCTTTTATTTCCAGATGATATAAGGATTCATGCTGAGCAATCAATTACAATTTCTTTAGTGCTCTGAAAATAAAACGGTAACACTTTATTTTGATTTTCCATTTGAGTATTAGTAGACTGTCTGCTTAATATCTACAGCTCCTTCAACAGACATTTAACTGACTATAAGAAACTTTGCAAGTACATGTTAACTCACACTAACCAAAACCCTAACCCCAAGCTAACAGTCTACTTATAATCTAATGAGAATTATTTGTCACGTAGATGCATTGGAACTTAAATTCAACAAACACTCCATCAAAAAAAAGTGTGACCAATAAAAAAAACATTAAGAATTATCAATTACCACTTCAAAGGTAGCAAAACATTGACGTTCATTCATTATCTTTAAATAACCCATAATTTCAGCAACTTTTTGTAGTTTTTTTTTTTTGTTTGTTTGTTCTGCATCTTAATTATGCAAGGAAAGTAACATTTCTAAAATGCATACAAACATCATCTTAAAAATCACACTATCAAATATATTTCTATGTACATATTTATAACCCTGAGTACAATATTTTAAATCATATTGTTTCGTTTGTGTAAACCAGAGGTGTCAAAGTCAATTTCTGATTCCTGGAGGGCCGCAGCTCTGCAGAGTTTAGTTCCAACCCTGCTTCAATGCTCCTACCTGTAGGGATCAAACAAGCCTAAAGCACTCAATTAATTTGATCAGATGTTTTTAATTAGGGTTGGAGCTAAACTGTGCCGAGCTGTGGCCCTCCAGGAACAGAGTTTGACACCTGTGGTTTAAATGATCACACTAAGAATGAAGTACAGGTTAATTAAAGTTCTCTGAGGTAGTAATGGCCTGTCTTTGCAGATGCAAAGTACACAGGGGCAGCTATGGCCTAATGGTTAAAGAGTTGGACTTGTGAACCAAAGGTTTGTGGAAAAAGTGAATGGATATACAAATAGGTCCATAAATATTTAGACATCAACACAAATCCAACATTTTTGTCGCTATACACCAATACAATGGATTTGAAATGAAACAAACAAGATGTTCTTTAACTGCAGCTTTGATTTGAGGGTATTTACATCCAAATCAGGTGAACGCTGTAGGAATTACAACAGTTTGCATATGTGCTTCCCACTTGTTAAGGGTCCAAAAGTAATGAGACAATTGACATCTAAGCTGTTCCATGGCCAGGTGTGTGTTATTCCCTCATTAATTGCAATCTTCAACGACTGAAGAGTTCTTTCCCTGGTAAAGAAAATAGTTGGCCAGATCAACAACACTCTCCAGCTAGGTGTATGTGTGTCAGAATCAGGCCCGTGCAAAGACCGTTCAAAGGGCATGTGCAGGATAAATTTTTGGAAAAGCGGGGGGTTGGGGGGGTGGTTGGGGTTGCGCGCGTACTGAAGAGCGGTGTTGTCGCGCGCGTTCTGATCAGTGGTGTTGTTGCGCTCCTACTGAAGGGCGGGACCGAGGGTGTGCCACGTCGCGGGGGCACTTTTGATCATTTTGGAAGGGCACTTTCTATCCAAGACTAAAAAGGGCATGTGCACTGCACAGGTTGAGCCCTATGTGTGCACGTGCCTGGTCAGAATCAACAATCAAGAGAAGACTTCACCAGAGTGAATACAGAGAGGTTCACCACAAGATGTACACCATTGGTGAGCCTCAAAAACAGAAAGGCCACATTCTAAAAAAACCTTCACATTGCTGGAACAGCAACCCATAGATAGATGAGACCAAAATCAACTCGTACAAATTAATTTTTTTAAATTCACCTTTATATATTTAGTGCTTTTACAATGTAGATTGTCTCAAAGCAGCTTCACATAGAATATTATAGTAAATTGAAACAGTGTAAGTTCAGTTTTCAGAGTTTATGTTCAGTTCAGTTTAGCTCCGTTCAGTGTGGGTTAATATTCAATACTGAGAGTCCAAACCCTGAGGAGCAAATCCATTGATGTGGCGAGGAAAAAACTTCACCAATTGGCGAAAGTGAAGAAATAGAAAAAACCTCCAGAGAAACCAGGCTCAGTTTGGCACGATCATTTCTTCTACGGCTAAACGTCTTGTGCAGAGCTGCAGTCTAGGCGCATGGCCATCTACCAGAGTGATGGGAAGAGAAAAGTATAGAGAATGAAAAGGAACTGCTCATGATCCTAAGCAGTGGAGCATGGTGGTAGTAGTGAGTGGGCATGTATGGCTGTCAATGGAACTGGTTCTCTTGTATTTATTGATGGTGTGACTGCTGACAAAAGTAGCAGGATGAATTCTGAAGTGTTTTAGGCAATTTTTTTCTGCCCATATCAAGCCAAATGATTTAGAACTCATTGGAAGGCGCTTCACAATGCAGATAGAGAAATACCCAATGCATACTGTAAAAGCAACCAAAGAGTTTTTGAGGGGAAAGAAGAGGAATGTTATACAATGGCAAATTCAATCACCTGACCTGAATCTAATTGAGCATGCATTTCACATGCTGAAGACAAAATTGAAGGGAAAATGCCCAGAGGAACAAGCAGGAATAACAGTTTCTGTAGAGGGCTGGCAGAGCACCACTAGCAATGAAACCCAGCATCTGCTGATGTCTATGTGTTCCAGACTTCAGGCTGTAATTGACTGCAAAAGATTTGCAACCAAGTATTAAAAAGTGAAAGTTTGATGTATGATTATTATTCTGTCCAATTACTTTTGGACCCTTAACAAGTGGGAGGCACATATGCAAACTGTTGTAATTCCTACAGCCTTCACCTGATTTGGATGTAAATACTCTCAAATTAAAGCTGGCAGTATGCAGTTAAAGTACATCTTGCACGTCTTAGTTTCATTTTAAATCTATTATGTTTATGTCATTATGTATAGAACCAAAAATGTTAGAATTGTGTCAATGTTCAAATGTTTATGGACCTAACTGTATGCGTAGCTCTTTTCCACCTTTAGGAAATATTAAACTTTTTTAATAAGTGAAAAACTGAAAACTTTAGATTGTAAAATATACATTTAACATGGCAGCATAGTTTTTCACCAAAAATAAAAAATAGAACTTATCCCATTTAAGACAAAACAAAACAACAACATAGGCTCATTCTGAAAACGTAGCCCTATATACATTTCTAGAGATTGAGAATTATGTAGCCATAATTACGTATCGCTGCATTTTATCTTTAAAACAAACCATACGAGACCTTTTGATGCCATTTCTTTACCAGCTAACCGCTTACCTCTGTATGGACGGCTTTCTGCAGTTACTAGTTTGTCCAGTGGCTCGTTGCATATGTCTAAGTATTTGCGACACAGATAGGAGTTGACAGTGTTTGAGTCCGGCAAAGAATGATTCCAGAAAGCAGGCAAGTCAAAAACAAAATCCAAAAAATAAAATAAACAAGTAAATAACAGAGTGAGAATGTGGTGAAAATCAGGGGGCATTTCTTTTTCTGGATCACTTTTCAAAACACTGTCGGTTGGGTTTAGGGACGTTAGTGGGCGCTAGTCAATCTGTGCTTTTTAAAACACTATCGGTTGGGCTTAGGGGGTGGGTACGTGCCTGCCAAAATTTGTCTATAAAATTCTGTGAGAGCAGTATGTTGGGGGTATGGCGGTATGTGTTTTTCTGAATAACGGTTGAGAACCGGGTTAGTAAGTGTACTCTGGTGTTAGTAACTGTACTATGGACTGGGTTTCGGCCGACCGTTTTGATCGGATAAGTACTATGCCAAAGTTGGCAATCTGGGGGTATTACAGACTGTACTAAAAAGCTGAGGATCGACGCAGAGTGAAATTACGTACGTTTTCTGAGAGAAATAACAAAACGGGTGGGTGGGGGGACATGGGTCTGAAATATAGGAGACTCCCAGGAAAAAAGGAAGTGTTGGCAGGTATGAGTGGGTGGGGGAATTGAATAGTTGGTCAGCCGACAGCGGCCTCTGGTGGATTTACATGAGAACAGCAGGTGCGAATGGCACTCGAAGGAGAAATTTGAGATCTGAAAAAGCGTACACAGCGACCTCTGGTGGATTTACACAACAAAAATTGCAAAAAAAAAAAAAAAAAAAAAACATACCTCCTATTTGGCGCACTCCAGAAATGTAAGGGCTAGGTTTTCAGAATGGGCCTGGGTTGAAAAAAATTAAAGCAAAAAAAACAAAAAAAAAAACAAATAACATTCCCAATCAAATTGACCAGTGCAATTATGACACATAAAAAGACATTTAAAGACATTAAACCTAAAATCTTCTGTTCCCCCCCCCTTGTAACAATTAACTGGACCCTGACTGATCAGTAACTGATCACTAGACAATCATCAATTCTGTTTTGACCCTGGATTACAGATAGAAGCCAGTTTCTTAAATGCAGGTCCAAGGTCAGAAAGCAGATCAGGATTAAACTCATTACTGGGCAGGTCTATGGGGTCCAGATCTGCAAGCTTGTCTGTGTTGTCCTCAAAGGCGTAAAGATGAGGCTCATAATCCAGCAACTCATTTTCTTGAGATTGCATTAAATGTAATCTCTGAAAATCCAAGAAGTTAATTAATTAACTCTGAATTTATCTGTTGGTAAATGGAAGATGAATTGGTAACACTTTACAATAACAGAACATGAATAACCATGTATTAATATGTAAACTAAACATTACTTTATTTTGGACTAATGATAAGTTATTGTGTGTGCTAATCATGAACTAACTTCAACTACAACATGAGCCACATGAGTTCAAGTTTGAATAACAGCTTAATCTTGTTTACTTGTTAGTACATGCAATTAATGTATTAATTACCACATTATTTTTTGCCCAGTTTAACCATCATGACAATAATGTATAATTATATTGTCATTCTTATTGTTATTATATTATATTGTCAAGTATAATTATATGACTTTACTTGAAGGGACACATCATCGTTAACCCATTCTTAACTACTCAAAACTCCTTATGCACGTCAGTCTAGTGCGGTTACACTGAACAACAATAGAAAAGTGTTCTGTCAACATCAACATGATCAGTTTAAACACTGAAGTTTCATCAGTTAAGGATGAGTTAATGGTGATGTGCCCCTTCAAGTAAAGTCATGTCATAACAGTAAATGGCTTTTCAAAACACTGTAGGTTGGGTTTAGGGAAGTCGGTGGACGCTGGTCAATCGGTGCTTTTTAAAACATTATCGGTTGGGTTTTGAAAAGGGGGTGGGTTTACCTGCCAACATTTGTCTCCAAAATTCCGTAAGACCGGTGTGTTGGGGGTGTGGCAGTATGCATTTGTCTGAATAACACAGTTGAGAACCGGTTAGTAACTACTGTGGTGTTAGTAACTCTACTATGGACTGCTGCGATCGGATAAGTACTATACCAAAGCTGGTGATCCGGGGATGTTACAGATTGTACCAAAAAGTTGAGGACAAGAGTGGGGTGAAATTACAGGACTTTTCTGGGAGAAACAGAAGTGTTGGCAGGTATAAGTGGGTGGGGGGATCAGACGGTTGGTCAGTCATTCAGTCAACAGCGGCCTCTGGTGGATTTACGCAAGAACAGCAGGCACGAGTTGCACTCGCGAGAGAAATTTGTACCCCTCCAAGTAATGTCATGCTACAATAACAGCTCATTAGTTCATGTTGGTTCCATTCAACTAAAACGTAAATGTTAATCAATAAATTAATTAACAACATGTACTAGCAAGTAATTAAGGTAGGCGTTATTAACGCATGAACTCTTGTGACTCATGTTATAAAGTTAGTTCATGATTAGCGCACGCATTACCTCATCATTAACTCATCATAATGTTTAGTTTACACATTATTGCATCATTGTTCATATATAGGTAATGTAAAGTGCTACAGATGAATTTACTGCTTGAAGTATACCTGAGTTAGCAAGCTTTGTAAAGTGGATTGGTTGATGAAATAGGTTTTCGCTCTTCTTTGCGAGCCCCTTCTGCTAAATGTGGAGCCCTAAGGAGAGTAAAGAAAATCCTATATATTACTGATTTTAGGATTTTGCAAGAGCACAGTTTTACTGAAGAGTAACAAGTTTAGACGTGTTAACATGATTAAGATTTACCTGGTAGTAGTTGTCGATTTGGTACTGTTTCCGCATCCATGACTGATTCTTAAGAGCAGAAGAGTAAATGTTAAACTTACACTTAGACATAGGAGAAAAATGCTCATTATAGAAGAAGATTTCAGATGCTATATACTTAGCAGATTTGAACTCTTCATATTTAGATGAGTAATCACTCTATTACCTCACGGGAAAAGTACTGTGATCTGTCTCTAGACCAAGACTCCCTTCCAGCAGAAGTCACATTTTTGCTAGATACCTGTGATCAACAAATAAAAATCTAATTCTTATTATTTTGGTATCAGTTTTGTAATGTTTCCACAAGACCTCAGTACAGGAATGTTTTCTATACCTGCTGAACATCAGCTTTCTTTTGAGCCCAGTCATTGACAATAGTTGTTTCCTTGACTGACTGACAGACAGATGCTTTCCTCAGAAGAGTTGTCGGGACCTTTGATAATTAAAAAATGAGAGAACAATTGTTATTTGTCTTGTTTTAGTTTTAAAAAATTTAAAGATATACAGTAACTGACAAAAGTCTTGTCGCCTATCCAAGTTTTAGGAACAACAAATAATAACTTGATATCTAGTTGCTCTTTTTGTATCAGAAGGGGCTTATATGAAAGGCAAAGGCCTCAAGATTATGCTTATTATCTTAAAATAAAATATGATCATGCCTTGATTTTTAATAATTTAATTAGGACAGTGAGGTCTGACTTCTCTCAGACAAAAGTCTTGTCACTTAACAGAAATAATGTACAGAATAGAATATAAAGTTATGGTGCATTGGAGAAAGAGTTAATATTGTGTATGACTCCCATGAGCTTGGAGGACTGCATCCATACATCTCTGCAATGTCTTAAATCACTTATTTATAAGGTCATCTGGAATGGCAAAGAAAGCGTTTTTGCAGGACTCCCAGAGTTCATCAAGATTCTTTAGATTCATCTTCAATGCCTCCTTTTCCATCTTACCCTCAACATGCTCAATAATGTTTATGTCTGGTGACTGGGCTGGCCAATCCTGGAGCACCTTGACCTTCTTTGCATTCAGGAACTTTGATGTGGAGGCTGAAGTATAAGAAGGAGCGCTATCCTGCTAAAGTTTGCCCTCTCCTGTGGTTTGTAATGTAATAGGCAGCACAAATGTCTTGATACCTCAGGCTGTTGATGTTGCCATCCACTCTGCAGATCTCTCGCAAGCCCCCATACTGAATGTAACCCCAAACCATAATTTTTCCTTTACCAAACTTGACTGATTTCTCTGAGAATCTTGGGTCTAGGTGGGTTCCAGTAGGTCTTCTGCAGTATTGGAACCCACATAGACCCAAGATTCTCTGCCACTTTCCAAATGATCAACTAGAAGTCAAGTTATTATTTGTTGCTCTTACAACTGGGATCGACGACAAGATTTTGTCAAGCAGTGTATATATTAACAAATAGATTATAAATACAGCCATGTGAAAAAAGTTAGGCCATCTTTCTAAATTCAATGTTTTTTTCTGTCAGGGCATATTAAAAGGACTTGAAGAGATGATACCGATGAGAACTTCCAGGACAGCACAATATTAGTTATATAATATTAGTTATTAGTTATATTAGTTAATATAACTAATACACCTAATTGAAAATGTATTCTCCCTGTATTTGCGTGGGTTTTCTCTGAGTGCTCTGGTTTCCCCCACAGTCCAAAGACATGTGTTATAGGTGAATTGAATAAACTAAATTGGCCGTAGTGTGTGTAAATGAGTGTGTTTGGATGTTTCCCAGTACTGGGTTGAAAGGGTATCTGCTGTGTAAAACATATGCTGGATAAATTGGCGGGTAATTTCACTGTGGTGACCCCTTAAGGGACTGAGCTGAAGGAAAATGAATGAATATTATACACATAGATATGACCTCTTTGAAACTGACACAATATATTGCATAACTGCAGGATAACTATGTATATATACTATCCCGCCCAATACACAACTGCTTAACTTTCTGATTTTGAGTATTATAATGTGATAATGTCCACCTTTTGTAAAACTGCTTTGGAACAATTATTTCTGTGAAAGGTGCTATACAAATAAAAAAACAACATATTGGCAGGTCGTAAAACTTGGAAAACAAACCCTTAGATGAACAAGATCACATGAAATTAATTTTTATTTTTGGGTGAACTGTCCCTTTAACAGTAAGAGTGTCCTACATTTGTCATTCATTGCTTTTCCATTTTGAGCTTTTTTGTTGTATAATTACAGTTTTTCTCAGTCACTTTGGTGCATTTCTCACAACACTATTTACATTTGCACAACAGGTAATGCATTTCTCAAAACAATTAGTCATTTGTGCACATCCTAGTAGCAGTTTCTCATTCTTTCCAACAAATTGCAAATGCTTTTGGACATGCATCAATTGCTTTGATACAACTCTCCGCTGTTTATATCATTATCATTTGCTTATGTCATGTCAGTCAAAATGAACTAAACTTGTAAATGCTGAATAGTCATTCCATATAAAACTAACAGTCCTCATTTCATTAATTGAGTCTTTACATACAAAAATTTTGAACTAGTTGTCAAAATCTGTCAAGCCAATTTTATAAAACAAATTTAAATCTTTATTTTCCTGAAAATGTCTTCTAAAATGAACAATTTGATGATTTACAGACCTGTGTGTGTTGTAGACTCAGTTCCAGTATGTACTGCAATATTGTTTACAGTTGTGCTCAGCTCTATCCAAAGGGAGTTTCTGTTTGTTGTAAATAAGGGTGTGTTTATTGTTTTGCACAATGTTGTGAATACGTAAATTAGGACTGTAAAGAGCAAATGCAGTAAAAATGTGCAACATACATATTCAGTGTCTTGTACTCAGACACCTCACTAAATGCAGTGATGTCTAACTTTACTGTAGTTTTCAAAAGGCTGTGCAAATAGTATATAGTGCTGTCTTGAGCATTTTCAGGAAGTGTCACCAAAATCTGACTTTTTGCATTGAAAAAAATGTCCAGAGTAAACTCATAATGAAAACATGACTAAGCCATTTGACTATCTTGTTCATAAACAATGGTGTCAGGACTTTTCATTTTGATGACACTGACACTTTGATTGACATGAATACTTGCTTTTGAGGAATGAACTATCAATTTTGAGCATGTGACGCGCTTTTGCAGGTTATCAGCTAGGTTTTGCAGTTTGTACTAATTGTTTTGAGAAATGCATTAACTGTTGTGCAAAAATGCATTAGTGTTGTGAGAAACGCACCAAAGCGACTGAGAAAAACTATAATGGCATGGTGCAATATGTCATGTTGTTGATCATAAAAGGTTTTCTTTTACAAATTGTAAGATCATGAAAGGTCATTAAATTCAATAGGTTGTCCTAACTTTTTCACATGACAAATAAATAGATAGGTAGGTAGGTAGGTAAATAGATGGATGGACGGACAGACAGACAGACAGGCAGGCAGGCAGACAGATAGATAGATAGATAGATAGATAGATAGATAGATAGATAGATAGATAGATAGATAGATAGATAGATAGATAGATAGATAGATAGATAGATAGATAGATAGATAGATAGATAGATAGATGAATAGATAGATAGATAGATAGATAGATAGATAGATAGATAGATAGATAGATAGATAGATAGATAGATAGATAGATAGATAGATAGATAGATAGATAGATAGATAGATAGATAGATAGATAGATAGATAGATAGATAGATAGATAGATAGATAGATAGATAGATAGATAGATAGATAGATAGATAGATAGATAGATAGATAGATAGATAGATAGATAGATAGATAGATAGATAGATAGATAGATAGATAGATAGATAGATAGATAGATAGATAGATAGATAGATAGATAGATAGATATTACCATACAATCTGTGCCTGGTTTCTCAATATTTGATGACAGAAGGGCATCTTCTAAGACATTGTCTACTTGTACCAGAGACTTCACACTTCCGCAAGAGCAAGTGAGGGACAGCAGCAGAAAAGCTATCAGGAAAAAAACCTTCAGATTCAAGGTGCTTTTTACTTTTTAACATCATATAATCATGCATGCACACACAAGTATATACCATATTTTGTTTGTTTTAAGAAGTCAACATGTCCTGTCCAATAGCGGGACAATATATTTGAATCATGCTAATATTCCATGGTCTGTTGAAATGCCTGTTCTTGATTTTAATTAGCTGGAGCAGGGGTGACCAACCCTGTTCCTGGAGATCTACCTTCCTGCAGATTTCAGTTGCAATCCATATCAAACACACCTGCCTGTACTTATCAAGTTTTGCTAAAGTCTTAATTAATTGGCTAAGGTGTGCTTGATCATTGTTGGAGCAGAACTCTACAGGAAGGTAGAGCTCCAGGAACAGGCTTAAGCACCCCCAGGCTGAAGAGTGTGCATTATTTTCATTAAAACATAGTTCAAGTCAGTTTTGATTACAGTCAAAATGTTGTCAAATATTGGCCAAAATCAGCAAAACAAAGTTTAGCTTGCATATAACTTGACGTCGACCATAGAATAAGTGGGATAATCAACGGCTTGTTGTGTGTTAAAGGAGTTTAAATGCACTTTGTGGAGGCAACTGCCCTTCGATTTGCATCGGGCTGTTCTTCACTTCCACGTTGTGCATTTAAAATACTTTCAAGAGTTCACACTTAGATAGGCATGCTGTCCCTGGGAGAGAACCCTGAGCTCAGAGATAGTTGAGCCCAGGGCTCCCGCTTGGTCAATGAGCATGTAAAGGGGATAAGAGATTAGGTAGTTCTCGAGAGATCCCTCTGGTAAACGAGGAAAAGGGGGAGATGGGGTGGACAGGGGGGATTCTTTAAAAATGAAGATAAGGGAGTAGTGCTAGACAGGCTATTTATTATGAGTTTGGAATAATTTGATTGGATTATTATTGATTACTGATGAGAGACCAGCCACGATCAATCATATCACATGCTACTCTAGAAATTAGTTTGTGAAACTTTACTTAACACACAACAAGCCATTCATTATGCTTTATTTATAGGTAATTAAAGGGAAGAATAATCAACTGCTCACCCAAAACCATGAGAGTGGCAAAAATGGTAATTCCTAACAGACCATTTCCCACTTTTTGCTGTGTGTTGCGCTGAAGCAGGCAGTTTGGTGAGACGTCACAATCACATGCAGCGACAGTAAGGTTCTGGTGCACGAACCTGCCCTGCTTATCAGAGATTTTCACACTCAGTGTGTACAGGCTCGCATGAACTCTTTTATCCTTCACCAAACGCACGGTGTAACCTAAAAGACAAAGTCAGAAAAGATTAGAGAAAGGTGATGGACTATGCAACCCAGGCTCATTCTGAAAATGTACTGCTATGTACATTTCTGGAGGGCGCCAAATACGTCCCAGGAGCTATGTTTTTTTGGTTTTTTTTGCAGTTTTTGTTTTTACAAATCCACCAGATGGCGCTGTGTACGGTTTTTCAGATCTCAAATTTCTCTTGCGAGTGCTATTCGTGCCTGCTGTTCTCGCAGAAAATCCACCAGAGGCTGCTTTCGACTGACTGACTGACTGACTGACCGATCAACTGACCCACGCTCCTCCTTCCCTAAACCCAACCAAAAGTGTTTTCAAAAGCACTGATTGACCCGCTCACCCACCTCCCTTAACCCAACCGATAGTTTTGAAAAGCATTTTTTGGCTTTTATTTTTCTCTCACCTGCCTTCTGGAACCATTTTCCGAAAAGGAACGGCATCATACCGACCCATAGCAATCATTTTAAAGATGAAATGCAGCCATACTTACCTCTGGCTACATAATTCGTGATCTCCAGAAATGTATATAGGGCTACAGAATGAGCCTACTGTATGTTAAACTATGGGCTTTCAATCGAAAAACTAGCCAAATGTTGAGAACACTTAGGCTGCGTCCAAAATCGCCTATGACTCAGTAAGTACTACATTTTAATTTTAATTTACTATATGACCAATAGAAAAAAAAGTATGAAAGTGATTAGTATGAATAGAGCTCAGACATACTACTTCTGCCATTAGTCATTATCACGTCACCTACCCGTGTCAGTTGTGTCGCTTCAGTTTAATTTAGGATTCTCTCGCAGTGCATCATAAGATAGAGTAGCGTCCATTGGATGCACACTATAAAACCTGCCCGCCAGTAGTAGGTCATCCGGGTACTTCTTGCATACTGTTTTTTTTAAATTCGATGAATTCTGTCATACTATTTAGCTCGCATATTGTTTTTAGCGTACTATATAGAATAGAAGTACATGATTTAAGATGCATCCTGTGATTATAATCATTCGAGATTATGACAGAGGTAATTAGACTCTAGGGTTGACTAGAGCTCTGTTCACACTGTGCGATTTCAGCCATGATTTGGTCATCTGAGATAAATTTGAGAAATCCTACAAGAATTATTAGCCATTACCATCAAATTTTCCCTCCGATAAAGTTCTGCAGTGAAGATTTCAGGCCCTTCCCTGCAGTGTGACTTTAGCTCAGACCACAAACCAGAAGGAGCACTGAATCTGATGACGCTCACAGCAGAACAATTTCAAACCATGGTCAGACTACAAAACTTTTTTCTGGTTTTATTATTGACCCTTTTTACAAGACTGTTATGACACATTAAACGCTCATCAGCATCTTGATGAAGACAATAGAATACACAAGATGTGTCACTCGTATAGTTCGGTCCCGCCTATTAGTACAGGAGCCAATCATCGAATGCTATATGGGGAGAAGTTCAGACCAGGCGTGTGCTTTTGTGACAGTTTGGTGGTCAACAAACACACTGGAATCTCAGCGAACACTTGCTTCAAAGACAAAAAATATATCCACATAAAGCTTGAAATCTGTACTTTTACATGAACCACTTTCACCTGGAAACAACACTTATTTTTGGCTTTGTAATCTGTATGAAATGAAAGTAAGGTGACAGCATGACAGCAACTACTCAAACGCCAACAGACTTGTAAACAAAGAGTCACTGTCATTCCTGGAGGAGATTCACCATCAAGACCAAGTTGTGAATTACATCAGAAGACCAGCGCGACCTGAAGCAGCATTATCCAGAGGATGATAATGTGTAGAACAGCCATAAATTAGGTTGGTGTCGTGATCTCGTTCCTTTCACATTAACTCGAGCAACCTGAAAATATGATTTTGTTTGATTTGAACATTGTGAGGCGAGGCAGTGGCGCAGTAGGTAGTGCTGTCGCCTCACAGCAAGAAGGCCGCTGGTTCGAACCTCGGCTCAGTTGGCGTTTCTGTGTGGAGTTTGCATGTTCTCACTGTCTTCGCGTGGGTTTCCTCCGGGTGCTCCGGTTTCCCCCACAGTCCAAAGACATGCGATACAGGTGAATTGGGTAGGCTAAATTGTCTGTAGTGTATGAGTGTGTGTGTGGATGTTTCCCAGAGATGGGTTGCGGCTGGAAGGGCATCCGCTGCGTAAAAACTTGCTGGATAGGTTAGCGGTTCATTCCGCTGTGGTGACCCCGGATTAATAAAGAGACTAAGCCGACAAGAAAATGAATGAATGAATGAACATTGTAAATAAAGCTTACGGTTCCCTACATTGTTCTTTAATTTTATTGGTGATTCTAAATACATAATGTTTTGGTAAGCTTAGGAAACAGTTCTGAAAAATTTGATGTTTCCTCATTCAGACAGAATGCCAGAGCATTCGAACCTGGCTAGTTCCGTCACAAACTAAGCCCTGGCGCTATGTGAAATGACTTCCCACATAGCAATATTTATCTGGCCCAGATCTGGCCCACACAATCAGCTTTTGCTTGGCCCACATGCCGCTGTGCATTACGATACATAATAGGACCAAGTCTGGCTTCCTTACAAGAACCAAACATGGACCAAGTCTCAGCTAAGTTAATAACCCATAACTGGGCCTGAACTTGGCCAGATATATTGGTGTGTCACGACTGCGAAGAATTTGATAAACCCATGAAGCATTTCGCCGTGCTTTTTCTCGAAGTGACCTGATCGGTAGAATTTTTTCTTTACTCAATTATAATTTTAATGTATTTTGAATGTGGGTCAAGACAGGTCAAACTTACGTGGCCCACATATACATTTTTAACATCTGGGCCAAATACTACATTTGATATCTGGCCCAAGTCTTGTGTGCTGCCTTAAAGACGGTGCTGCCTCTGCTGGCCCACATGCTGTATGCCAGTGCCGGACGAATGCCTGCTGTGCCAGCTTTCGGCCAAATCTAGGCCAGAATTCTTTGCTACCTGGGTTGCCTTATAGGGAGTTTGATCTTAAAAAGACCTGAAAGTTTTAATATTATTTTGATTTTTTAAAAAATTATGTACTTTTATACGTATTTATGTATGTATTACATCATTTTTGCATCAAATGAAAAAAAGCTGATTACTATCTTTGTGAGATGTTTCTAATGCAGTGTCTATGAGCGGGTCAGTAAATTTGACATTGTTCCCTCTTCCGGCTGTCACATAATTGTTTTTCCTTTTTCTGAATGTCTTGACAACACCATTGTGGACTTTTTATCTTATTATTCGAGCAAATAGGATTGTAAAAAAAATGTTGTTGGACTCTCCCCTTTACTACGCTCTAAATTTACACAACTATGACGACTTACACTACTGAGAAACAAAGAAGTATGAAAAAGATCCATTGAGGCATGCTGTGAGCAAATTAAAGCTACATTTTGTTTCATTTTGCAGTGAGGTGTCATATCAGAATGTGAAATAATGTGTCTCAGATGGAAGATGTCTAACTTTTCTTGCGTGTCCGTATGTTTGGCGCATTTTGCTGTTATTGAGTCTGACATTATGGCTGACATCTTACAGTGTAACAGAGGGATCATGTTCATGCAATCTGACATGCTACAATCACATAGTGTGATACAAGCTTAAGAAATAGGTAACACTTTATTTTGACGGTCCATTTGATAATGAGTAGACTGTCTACTTAATATCTGCTGATACAGACATTCAACAGACATTTAACTGACTATAAGAAACTTTGCAAGTAAATGTCAACTTTAACCCTAACCCCAACCCTAATCCCAACCTAGCAGGCTACTTATATTCTAATGAGAATTAGTTGGCATGTAGATGCAATGTAACTTAATTCAACAAACAGACCATCAAAATAAAGTGTGACCAAGAAATAATATTATTATTTACCATAGCTCGGGTCAAAACTCCATCCTTCCTTATGGTCTCCTATAATTTCAAAACTGAACGGCCCACTGTATGGATCTCCATCAAGGTCCTGCGCTGAAACCTCTGCACTTGACGCTTGGTCAGACTGACAGACAGACACTCTGTTTTCCTTTAGCAAGGGGACGTTATCATTCTTGTCTTCCACATAGAGCTGAATCGTGGCAGTGCTTGTCATTGGAGGATGGTCATCTGGTGTGGAAAATCAAAATTTCAACAGAGAAAAGAAGGTGTAATGCAGACTATACAGACTGGTTAAGGCATAAAATGCTGGGATAGTGTTGGAAAAAAGACTATTATTATATTATGTTTGTCTCTTTATCTTTTTATTAAACAATTGTATTTGCATTGCTTAAGGTGATATTAACCAAACTTCTCCTCTTGATTTTCATATGTCTTGCATACTAATGAATCAGTTTTGCAGAAGTAGATGAAGCTGATAGAAATGCAAAGACCTGCGGCCTCATGTATCAACGATACGTTCGAACTAAAACTTTTGCTTGCGCCAGGTTTCACGCTCACATTTGGATTAACTAATGATGAAATGAATGTGAGAATGTGCGTCGGTCCACACCAACTTCACGTCTGGCGTTCGTGCATTTCCTGTGTGTGTTTGTTTTATTTCCATTGGAGACTCCTAGAGGCAATTGTGTTAAACTGCACACTACAAAGTATCTTTGAGCCGTGCAATGGCAGCTGTATGGGACGGGATCATGCGCATGTCTAGCAGGTATATAAGATTTCCATACCATGCAGTTGACCAGCCAAACATTAAAGCGCAACTTGCAGCGATCGCTTGTTTTACCAATGTAGTCGGAGCGATCTACTGCACGCATATTGCTCTAAAGGTGCCATCTGAAGACGAATTTGCATAGGCTACGTCAGGGGTTTTCAAAGTGTGAGGCGCGCCTCCCCTGGGGGGCGCCAGAGCATGTCAGGGGAGGCGCTGGAAAAATATAGAATAAAAATATAATTATTAAGTTTAATTATTATATGTATTTTTTACTATATTTAAACGTTTTAATTAAACAAAGCTAAAAAAAATAATACGTCAAAAATAAGAAAACCTTTTTTACCCAGAAGGCCATAGCTGTGAATTCTCTTCTGTTTGGCAAGTCTGTCGCGCGCGTTCTGATCAGCTGTGTTGTCGCGCGCCTACTGAAGGGCGGGACCAAGGGTGTGCCGCGTCGCGGGGGCACTTTTGATCATTTTGGAAGGGCACTTTCTATCCAGGACTAAAAAGGGTATGTGCACTGCACAGGTTGAGCACTATGTGTGCACGTGCCTGCAATGGATCGGTTTCTGAGACCCCCCCGATTCAAAGCCTTCAAGTTCAGGGCTTAAACCCAAAAGACGACGATATGACGATCAGTATTTGAGTTTAGGATTTACGTGGACAGGACCAGCTGATGAACCACGACCTTTAAGTGTGGTTTGTCAAGATATTTTGGCTAATGACAGCATGAGACATGCTAAACTTCGACTGTTTTGACTGGGATGGACCGTTCTTGGATATGTTCTATTCATATTAACCATCATCCTAGTTTTAAAAACGTTATATTAAAATACTTGTTATTACTCTGTAAATAATTGCACTTTCATGCAAATGATGATAAAAGTGAGTTAACAGTCTGACATCTGTCTGTGTCTTTATATATACTATATATATATATATATATATATATATATATATATATATATATATATATATATATATATGTGTGTGTGTGTATGTATGTATGTGTGTGTGTGTGTGTATGTATGTGTGTGTGTGTGTGTGTGCGTGTTTGGGAGGAGGGGGGCGCCAATGGATAAGTTGTGTCAAAAGGGAGGCCCACTGTCTTAGACTTTGAAAACCCCTGGGCTACGTGAATCGGAAACATTTCCATTTAATAAATGTGCAAATAAAATGTGATGCTCAAGTGCACTTAACATAATACACACAGTTATAAATGATTCCTACTTGTCTTCCTCGTGATGAAGAGTAGGCAAAATCTGATATGTAGTAGGGGAAAATAGAAAAATTTGTTCATTAGGTGCTTGATTCAAACCGTGTTCATAAATGATAGTGTCAAAACATGTTGCCGTGCTTTACGAGCTACGCCACTCACACCACTGATATTTGCTCTCTTTAGTTTTGTTGTCCCTGTCGATCAAACGGGTGGAAATAACTCAACTAGCTCATTCCAACGAGGTGTTCAACGAGACCCCACTGCGTTAATCGCATCAGCTAAACTCTCCCAATCTATTTCTTTTCTTTTGTTATTAATTCCAGAGGACAAACTTACTAATAACATTGTTTTTCTCTGGTCTACCTCCGATAGGATCACTTCCAATTCACATTCTGCTCAAAGTTTCTCTTTTTGCTTGCTTTTGCCATTGCTTTTTAATTTGGTTTTGCCAAAGTAGAGTGATTACCATATTTATTAGGGGGGGGAGGCGGGGAGGGGTTTTGCGCTCGTGCACGTGCACTCAGTTTCACGTTAATTCGGATGTACAAAGAGAATATGCGTGGGATTCCGCGTACGCAGTGTTTCATACATCTGAATTTTTTACTGCGTACGCACACTTACAGCTTTGTGTGTACGCAATGCTTTAGTTTGATTTCAACGCAACTCTTCGTACATGAGGCCCCTGATTGTCTAAAAGTAACTAGAGCTCTGCAGCTAAACTTGCTGTGAGCAGAGATGGGTTGAAAATGAATGAACAGAATATTTGCAGTTGAGAAGTGTCACCGACTCGGTCCCAGTCATTCCCCTCGCTGGCCAGCAGAGGTCACCATCCCTGGACTTCTAAGCATTACATCATCCATCTACACTGATCGTGCACACCTGAACTGAATCCCGTTAACGACCCACACTCCCTATATAAGCCACACTCAAACTCCAGTGCATTGCGAAGTCTTGTTTAACCCCGACCAGCATTACTGAGCGGTCTTTCCTGCCTGATCTTGTGTATTATCTGTGTATTACCCTGGACTGTTTCTGACTCTGATTTGCCTTCTGCCTGCCCACGACCCCAGCCTGATACACGGACTCTGAACCACGCTGCCTGCCCTCGACCCAAGCCTGTTTAATGGATTCTGAACCACGCCGCCTGCCTCTGATCTATGCCTGGTAAATCACTCTGTGTCTGTCAGCCACCAGCCCCTAGACCATTATTGAATACTGTTGATGTGTGTTCGCACTTAGTGCATATTGGATGTTTGTGTTTGACTGTGACTAATAAATGCTGCATAATGGATCCCTCCGTGTCAGTCTCCTCGTTATAAGAAGACTTATGCTTTAAACGTTGAGCAGAGAATTCGTAGAAAAAGAGGATGTATGTATGGGTGCGGCCAACGGAGGACTGGAGAACGATTGACAAGTGATGAATTCCACTAAACTCCGTCTGTTAATATCAGCTGCGTATAAAATCTGGAGTCAGGAAATGAAAAGTTTTGCGCACCTCCTGAAAGTAATTCATGTATTGCATTGGGGATTACCAGAATTCTGTGAATGGAATTATTCATTTTGTATCCAATAAGTTACTAAAACCTTTTGACATTGAAGAAAACCCTCTCTTGACCTTTTTTTATTGAACATGCATGAAATTGATTAAATATTCCAACAATTACTCCAGCATCCCTAAAATGCAGGACAAGCACACTGAGAAATAGATGGATATTTTTATTACCTTTTTCTGTCACAAGGACAAAAATTGTGTAAGTCCCGTTGGTCACATGACTGGATTCTCTGTCCACTGTCTCTTTTACAAAGATTTCTCCAGTTGTTTTGTCCACTCTGAACCAGCCAGCAGGGTCGTGTTCAATGGAATACCTATAATAGAGGAAACATTCTATTAAGAAATACACTGAATCCCCCAACCAAAATGTATTTAAACACTTCTGGACAGTTTAACCGCCAACTTATCCAGCATATGTTTTACACAGCGAATGCCCTTCCAGTTGCAACCCAGGTAGTGTATGGATCTAGACATTTTAATTGTCATTTTAGTGTCCGGTTACGCAAAATGATTCGTTCGATCAATCAAATACATAAGAAACCTACTCTAGTTTATGGGGACGTCCAGTGTCAGGATCTATTGCTTTTACTCGGTCCACAAAGGCTCCAATAGGACCATTTTCTTCCAAAATGACTTTCCGTTGAGGATCTGTAAAATATGGAGGGTCGTTTGCATCCTCCACTGTGATGGTAATATTCTTAGAGGATGGTTTTGATGGATTTGAGATGACAGTCCAGAGGCCACTTGGAGATCTCTCCTTTACCACACAAGAGAAGTACGGCTCTTCGTTCTCTACGGAGATGCTGAGTTTATGTTCTGTTTGTTTTTCAAAGTCCAGAGGCTGCATGGTGAGAAAAGAAATAAGTAAACAAACAAATAAACAAACAAACAAACACATGTGTCTTAATGACAAGGTTTATCAAGATTACAATTTAATAAATGTTTTCATGCAAAAAAAATAAAATAAAATAATCAATATAAAAATAATCAGTTCCAGTGCATTTGTTTCTCAAATATATAAATTTAGTATTATTTTAAAGTAAATTTGTTACACAAAAATAACTATAATAAATGTGATTAGAAAAATGCATGTTATTCATACTATTCATAATTGAATTTATTTCTTGTTTATTGGTTGGTTTGTTCATTTGTTGGTTGGTTGGTTGAATCATTAGTTCATTGGTTGGTTCATTCCTTGATTGTCTGGTTAGATGGTTAGTTGGTTGATTTGTTGGATGGTTGTGTAGATCATAGGTTCATTGGTTGGTTCATTCGTGGGTTGGTTAGTTGGTTGGTTAGTTTGTCACTTGGTTCATTCATTGATGGTTTGTTGGTTGGTTGGTTGGTTGGTTGGTTGGTTGGTTGGATCATTAGTCCATCTGTTGGTTTGTTGGTTGGTTGGAACATTGGTTGGTTCATTCATTGGTTGTTTGGTTGGTTTGTTGGTTGGTTAGTTCATTAATTGGCTGGTTGGTTGGATTATTGGTTGGTTCATTCGTGAGTTGGTTGGTTCATTTATTAGTTGGTTGGTTGGTTGGTTGGATCATTGGTTCATTGGTTGGTTCATTAATGGGTTGGTTGATTGATTTGTTGGTTGGTTGGTTGGTTGGTTGGTTGGTTAGTTCATTGATTGGCTGGTTGGTTTGTTGTTTGGTTCATTCGTTGATTGGCTGGTTGGCTGGAACATTAGTTCATTGGTTTGATGGTTGGATCATTCATTGGTTATTTGGATCATTGGTTCATTGGTTAGTTTATTCGTTGGCTGGTTGCATCATTCATTAATAGGCTTGTTGGTTGGTTGGTTAATTGGTTGATTGGATTGTTGGATGGTTGGTTGGATCCTAGGTTTATTGTTTGGTTGGTTTGTTGAATGGTTGGTTTGTTGAATTGTTGTTTGGTTAGTTGGTTGGTTTGTTGCTTGGTTTGTTGGTTGGTTGGATAATTGGTTGGTTCATTGGTTGGTTGGTTTGTTGGTTCATTCAAATCTTTGGTTGCTTTGTTCATTGATTGGTTTGTTTGCTGGTTTGTTTGTTTGTTCGTTCGTTCATTAATTCATTTGTTCATTCATTCATTATTTGAAACTTTTGATGAATAATTGAATAACCAGTGACAGATATGTAAAAAGATTAATCCTGGTAAATATTAGGCATATTTGTTGACTGATATTGGATTTTTTAAAGCTATCAGCAAATCAGCAATAACAATAAAAAGGCTGGTATCAATGGTTTATTAATTACATAAAGCAACTGAGATGCACATCTTTCGAACAATCGATCGAAAAAACAAAGTATAATCTAAAAAAATGTGTGTCAGGAAAGCAGCTTGGTGTGCACCATGCTCTTACTCTGACACAAAACCATTGGTTAGTTTGGGCCAAATTGTCTTGGTCCATAAAAGAAACCAACTAAAATTTCTAAAAGTCAGTATTTTTCTGAAGCAGCAAAATGTATTGTTTATACATAGCAACAGAATTGGCTTTATTCCTTAAAATTGAAAAATAAATATGTTAATTTATTACAGTATATGTCCAGTAAAAGTTGCTATTGCTAAAACAAATACTGACGATCAGGAAAAAGTCACGTTTAAAGATTGCCATATTGTAATTTCTTACGGTTTTTCTTTATTATTGTTGAAAGCTGACAGTTAAATGGATTCGATCAATGTTCAGTAAAACTAATTCAACAGAGAAAAATCTTGCTAGACCAATATCTTTATCAATATGGTCTAAAAAATGTTATACAACAAAAATATCTTATGACACAGATATTTAATCACACATTTAACTGCATGTGTTTCTTCTTACATTTTCTAACCTACTAATTACACCAAAATTATTTGATTTACCTGATTTTATATTGTTTTATTTCTGATGATGAGATTGTGAATATGAGAACATTACGATGTGTAAACATACCTTAACCACTGTAAGTATGCCATCGTTGTTGTCTGGATCAGTACGAATGGAAAAGTGACCACCTTTATCCCCTTCTATGGAGTATCTGACCCTCCATGCAGCAGTGGGACGTGTATCAGCATCGGTTGTGTGTATTTTGAGGGGGGAGGTACCATTTGTCCCTTCCACCACATTACCTGAACCCTAAAAAAGTGAGGAGGAAATAGAAACGTCACCATATTTTGTCCTAAGCCTCCTCCTTGATATTCATTCATTTTCTTTTCAGCCCTTTATTAATCTGGGGTCGCCACACTGAAATGAACCACCAACTTATCAAGCGAATGCCCTTCCAGCTGCAACCCATCACTGGTAAACATCCATACACACTCATTCACACACTTATAATATAAACAAATATTTCAATTAAATCTCCAATATTTTGAACAGACAAAGACTAACCGTTTGCCCTGTGATGACCGGTATGTGGTTGTTTCCATCCTGAAGGTTGATCACTACAGTTGCTGTGCTGGACAACTTTACAACCTCTCCACGGTCCTTTGCCTCAACCATTATAGTGTATTTACTAGCCACCTGAGAAAGAAAACCAGTTAGACTCCCACATACATGCTGTAATAAAATGTGCATGTTAACCTTAAATCATCCGAAAAAATGTCAAGATATTGTAAAGGCAGGTTTTTGCTTGTTACTTTAACACTGAGACTGGACTGTGATGTCTGTTGTTCTCTAGGGCACTAACATGATGGCTCATGTCTAGTTACTGCAATATTCCAATGCTAAAGCATGACACACAGATTTTACTGGCATGCATAGGCTAAGGCGTAGTATGCTATGGTCTGAATGAACTGGGTTTGTAAGAACAACCTATATACAGTTGAAGTCAAAATTATTAATCCATTTTTCTCTTTCAAATACAGTGCATCTGGAAAGTATTCACAGCGCCTCACTTTTTCCACATTATTTTTGTTAAAGCCTTATTCCAAAATGGATTCAATTAATTTATTTCCTCAACATTCTACAAATAAAACCCCATAATGACAAGGTGCAAAAGATTTTTTTGAAATTATTACAAATTTATTCAAATAAAAACCTGAAAAAAATCACATGTACAGAAGTATTTACAGACTTTGCAGTGAAGCTCAATTGAGCTCAGGTACATTCTGTTTCCACTGACCATTCCTCAGATGTTTCAGCAGCTTAATTGGAGTTCACCTGTGGTAAATCCAGTTGATTAGACATGATTTGAAAAGGTATACACCTGTCTATATAAGCTCTAAGGGTTGACACTGCATGTCAAAGCACAAACCAAGCATGAAGACAAAGGAATCGTCTGTAGACCTCTGAGAAAGGATTGTCTCAAGGCACAAGGCTGGGGAAGATTACAGAACAATTTCTGCTGCTCTGAAAGTTTCAGCGAGCACAGTGGCCTCCATCATTCATAAGTGGAAGATGTTTGGAACCACCAGGACTCCTCCTAGAGCTGGCCGGCCATCTAAGCTGAGTGATCGGAGAGAAGGGCCTTAGTCAGAGAGGTGATCAATAACCCGATGGTCTCTCAGTCTGAGCTCCAGCATTCTTCTGTAAGGAGAACCTTACAGAAGGACAACCATCTGTGCAGCAATCCACCAGTCAGGCCTGTATGGTAGAGTGGCCAGACGGAAGACACTCCCCGCCTGGAATTTTCCAAAAGGCATCTGAAGGACTCTCAGACCATAAGAAACACAATTCTTTGGTCTGATGAGACTAAATTGAACTCTTTGGAGTGAATGCCAGGCATTAATTTTTGGAGAACACCAGGCTGCGCTCATCACCAAGGTAATACCATCCCTTCAGTGAAGCATGGTGGTGGCAGCATCATGCTGTGGGGATGTTTTTCAGCAGCAGAAACTGGAAGACTAGTCAGGATAGAGGGAAAGATGAATGCAGCAATGTACAGAGACATCCTGAATGAAAACCTGTTTCAGAGTGCTCTTGACCTCAGACTGGGGCGACGATTCATCTTCCAGTAGGACAATGACCCAAAGCACACCGCCAAAATATCAATAGAGTGGCTTCACAACAACTCTGTTAATGTCCTTGAGTGGCCCAGCCAAAGCCCAGACCTAAATCCTATTGAACATCTCTGTAGATATCTGAAAATAGCTTTATGTCATCGCTTCCCATCTAACCTGACAGAGCTTGAGAGTTACTGGAAAGAGGAATGGGCAAAAATTCCCAAAGACAGGTGTGCCAAGCTTGTGGCATCATATTCAAAAAGACTTGAGGCTGTAACCGCTGCCAAAGGTGCATCAACAAAGTCTTGAGCAATACTTCTGTACATGTGATTTTTCAGATTTTTTTATTTTGAATAAATTTGCAACAATTTCAAAAACTCTTTTTTCACATTGTCATTATGGGGTATTGTGTGTAGAATTTTGAGGAAATAAATGAATTTAATCCATTTTGGGAAGAAGGCTGTAACATAAAAAAGTGAATGAAAAAGTGAAGCGCTATGAATGCTTTCCGAATGCACTGTACTCTGCTGTAAAATATTTATGTACTGTCATCCTGGCAAAGATAAAAGAAAACAGTTACTAAAATGTATTCATTAAATCTGTTATGTTTATAAATGTGTTAAAAAAATTCTTCTTTCCATTAAACAGAAATTGGGGGAAAAATATACAGGGGGCTAATAATTCTGACTTCAACTGTATATCTCATCACTTTTGAATAATGTCTGCATAAGTACCTCATAATCAAAGCATCCTTTAAAGGATATTGCTCCGCTGTCTTGGATGTAGAATTCCACATTTTTAGTAGTCGGCAACACAGAAATGATTTTATAATCAATGGTGGAATTCGGAGTTCCTGCTGCATCCTTATCAATGGCTAAAACACCAACAATAAAGTCACCTGGAACCAGATAATATAGAGAAAATTACTCTTCTGTTATTTACACATCTGCCTGCATACTCAGTTATTTAATTCAAAGAAAGCCTAAACAATCTAAACACTGCACCCAGCCATTCCTTTCTGTAATTACAATAAATAGGAACTGATGACACTTCAAAAGTGACATTATTTCAGTTTGATTTCTGTAGCTAAAACGGTAAAGCATCAAGGGTTTGATTATTTGAAAACATTTTCTTTGATTACAGCTTAAGTTTTAAAATATAAAACATTTACCAAATGCACAATTTAGGAATAAACATGTACAATATAATATTATGGAGGGCTGAGCATTATTGGAAAAAATCTGACATTGCGATCTTTTATTTTGCTGCGATTTTTCGTTCATTCTTTTTTTTTCGGCTTGGTCCCTTTATTAATCAGGGGTCGCCGCAGCGGAATGAACCACCAACTTATCCAGCACATGTTTTACACTCTAACGTTTTTTCCAGTACATGCTCGGGCATTCTGTCTGAATGGGGAGACATCAAATTCTCCAAAACTACTTGCCAAGCTTACGATTACATTTCATATAACGAATAACCAATAAAATTAAACAACTGTCGCTTTAATTTCTAAATGTTCGTATAACACAAAACCTGCAGAACGTCATGTCTAGTGCGAGCCCCTCCCCAGGAGAATTGTCATTCCATAGTGATTATTCGTCATATACCGATCACTGATTGGCTTCTGCATTGTATATTCTATAGGCTGCGTCTGAAATCGCCTACTACTCAGTAGGTACTGCATTTGAATTTAAACGTACTACTCGTCCATTAGAAAAGTACATTCTATATCGTATGAACGTGAGAAGTCTGAATGGAAATCGGACGTACTACATCCGACATTTTTTCACGGTCACGTAACCTACCTTCGTCAGTTGCGTCGCTTTACTCCCATTCATGTATTCTCTCGCACTTCAGAATCTTGCCAGATGTAGTAAGTCATCCGGGTACTTCTCGAATACTGATTTTCGAATTCTATGAATTCGGCCATACTACTCGGCTCGCATATTGATTTTAGCATGCTATATAGTATGGAAGTATACAACTTCATTCATTCATTTTTTTTTGGCTTAGTCCCTTTAATAATCCGGGTTGCCACAGCGGAATGAACCGCCAACTTATCCAGCACGTTTTGATGCAGCAGATGCCCTTCCAGCCGCAACCCATCTTTGGGAAACATCCACACACACTCATTCACACACACACACACACACAACGGACAATTTAGCCTAACCAATTCACCTGTACCACATGTCTTTGGACTGTGGGGGCACCCGAAGAAAACCCTCGCAAACCCAGGGAGAAATGCCAACGGATCCAGCCGAGGCTCGAACCAGCGACTCAGCGACCTTCTTGCTGTGAGGCAACAGCACTACCTACGGCGCCACTGCATTGTTTGACACTCCTAAAATTCTAAATAATTTGTTCATTCATTTTCCTTCAGCTTAGTCTCTGATTATCAGAGGTCGCCACAGCAGAATGAACCACAAATTATTCCGACATATGTTTTACATGGCGAAGCCCTTCCAGCCGCAATCCAGTGCTGGGAAACACCCATACACTCTCATTCACACACACTCGTACACTGTGGCAATTTCATTCATTCATTCATTTTCGGATTAGTCCCTTTAATAATCAGGGGTCGCCACAGCGGAATGAACTGCCAACTTATCCAGCATATGTTTGTACGCAGTGGATGCCCTTGTAGCCGCAACCCATCTCTGGGAAACACCCATACACACTCATTCACACTCATACACTACAGACAATTTAGCCTGCCTAATTCACCTTTACCGCATGTCTTTGGACTTTGGGGGAAACCGGAGCACCCGGTGGAAGCCCACGCGAACGCAGGGAGAACATGCAAACTCCACACAGAAATGCCAACTGACCCAGCCGAGGCTCGAAACAGCGACCTTCTTGCTTTGAGGCGACATCCCTACCTACAGCGCCACTGCATCGACCTACGGCCAATTTAGCTCATTCAATTTACCTATACCACATGTCTTTGGGCTGTGGGGGAATTGGAGCACCCGGAGGAAACTCATGCCAACACTGGGAGAACTGGCTGGGCAGCATGGTGACTCAGTGACTAGCACAATCGCCTTACCGCAAGAAGGTCGCAGGTTTGAGCATTACTGTGTGGAGTTTGCATGTTCTCCCCGTGATGGTGTGGGTTTTCTCCAGGTGCTCCAGTTACCCGCACAAGTCCAAAGACATAGGTGAATTGGATTATGTAAATTGTCCGTAGTGTATGTGTGTGAATGAGAGTGTATGGGTGTTTCCCAGTGATGGGTTGCAGCTGGAAGGGCATCCGCTGCGTAAAACATACACTGTGGTGACCCCAGATTAATAAAGGGACTAAATAAACCAAATTAATTTATGAAATCTAAAATACATCTGATTATATCTGATAAAAATACAAGCAATTATACTGACCCTGCTTTGCTGCTTCATTTACAGTAACATCATAGAGTTTTCTCTGGAAGACCGGCGGGTTGTCGTTGATGTCCAATATGTTGACCTCCATGCCTAGTTGTGTGTCAATAGCCGAGTTGGACTTGTTTCTCGCTTGAAAGGTCAGCTTTGAAGGGATAAAGGCGTAAGCTTTAAACCTATACCAACAGATAAACATCTGGGGAAACATCAGATTCCTCTTACCATCAGAATGCTGAACTGCTCATAGTCAACTTTACGGTGGACCATGATGACTCCTGTCTTGGAATCAATAGACAGGACACCCTTTGGGTTTTCATCCACGCCTTTGCCCTTTAGCCCGAACTCCACTAAATATTTACGATCCAGTTTGATCTAGATTATTTGAGGGATGTTATTTTTAAAAATACATTATGGCAGGTTGTGTGATAAACGAATATAAATTTTACTTGCCTGCCCCAGTTCATAAGGAAAAGGTCCTGGGTGTTCTTCCACAATGTCAAATGAGTCTATAATCCAGGATCTTCTATTGCGTCTGAGAGGCTCCGTGCTGCACAGACTTATTAGTCCCTTTCAAAAAAAAAACAGTTGGTTATGGCTTTAAACATTACATTTATTGACATGATGGAAAATATAAAAATAGTAGACCATTCATTCATTCATTCATTTTCTTGTCAGCTTAGTCCCTTTATTAATCTGAGGTTGTCACAGCAGAATGAACCGCCAACTTATCCAGCATATGTTTTACACAGCGGATGAACTATTCATTCATTCATTCATTCATTCATTCATTTTCTTTTCGGCTTAGTCCCTTTATTAATCCGGGGCCGCCACAGCGGAATGAACCGCCAATTTATCCAGCCCGTTTTTACACAGCAGATGCCCTTCCAGCCGCAACCCATCTCTGGGAAACATACACACACACTCGTACACTACGGACAATTTAGCCTACTCCATTTCCCTGTACCGCATGTCCTTGGACTGTGGGGGAAACCGGAGCACCCGGAGGAAACCCACGCGAGGGCAAGGAGAATATGCAAACTCCACACAGAAACGCCAACTGACCCAAGGTTCAAACCAGCAACCTACTTGCTGTGAGGCGACGGCACTAACTACTGCGCCACTTCATCGCCCCAATATTACACCATTACAAAATAAATCATATTATTTTAGTTTTATTTAATCCTTAACAGTTGGGTTGTTTTCGAAGGGCACCTATGATAGAAATCAACTTTTGTAAGCTGTTTGGACAGAACTGTGTGCAGGTATAGTGTGTCCGCTGTAATATTGGAGTGATAGAAATACAATAAGTCTCTTTTTTAAGTTTCCTGACGTTAAAATAGAATGCAAATCTCTCCCATTTTGAAACGCACCACAACCCAGCCTCCGTAATTGAATCTTTCATCTGCACATCAATAACTGTCTGGTTTAGCTCAGCTACCAAATCCGGCCTCCAAAGTCTTTGGCTGCATCCGAAACCGCCTACCACTCAGTAGGTACTGCATTTGAATTTAAACGTACTACTTGGTCGTAAGAAAAGTACGTTCTGTACAGTATGAACGTGAAAAGTATGAATGGAATTTGGACGTACTACATCCGCCATTTTGTCATGGTCACGTGACCTACCTGCGTCAGTTGCGTAGATTCACTCCCATTCATGAATTCTCTCGCGGGGCATCATGATATAGCACAGCGTGCATGGGATGCGCACTCCAGAATCTCGCCGGAAGTAGTAAGTCATCCGGGTACTTCTCGCATTCTGATTTTCGAATTCTATGAATTCAGGCATAGTACTCGGCTCGCATACTGATTTTAGCGTACTATATAGTATGGAAGTATGCGGTTTCGGACGCAGCCCATGTCGAATAGTTTGGACTGCTGAGGGAATCACTGGTACAACCCTCCATACTCCCCAACTGTACTTATATTATGATTTTTTTTTTTGGGGGGGGGGGGGTTCACCTTTATTAGATAGAACAGTTGAGAGAATTGACAAGAAAGCATGGGGAGCAGAGAGAGGGGAAGGATCGGCATAGGACCACAAGGCGGAATCGAACTCGGGTCGACGTGAGCACCTGAGTACATGTGTCGACGCACTAACCACTGGCACCACTGGCGCCGACCCCAAGAACTGTACTTATCCAGAGCGAGCAGAAGGGCTGGCAGAATCACTCTGGACCCCTCACACCCAGCACACTGCCTCTTTGAACTTTTACCTTCTGGTGGACGTTACAGAGCACTGAGCACCAGAACAACCCGACACAGAAGTTTCTTCCCTCAGGCAATCCATCTCATGAACACTTGATAATAATAATTGTGGAACCAACATCACTACTTGCCAAACACTTTTATAAACATATACATATATTTAACAACACACTTTAAATGCCAATTTGCAGATAACAGCTGCACATATAACATTGCATATAGTAATACAGCTAAATTATATATAACACTGTTAAATATATTATATATATTTATCTATAATGTCATAAATAAATATAACATTTATGTATATTTATGTTTATAAATATATAAATGTATATTTTCAGAATGGTCATGGAAAATTTTTCTAAGTCAACAGGAGTGTTCAAAGTCATTTGTTGTGAAACAAAGTGTAACATTGTTTGTTGAGATTACGTCGTCAATCACTTAGACCCAAACACAAAATGGAATTGTCCAAATAAAAAACCTTTTGGGTAATTTTTCTCAGAAATGCAGGGTCAAAAGGACACCTTTTTGAGTCTGTTTTGAGATAGATTGGGCTTTATATGTTTACCTAAGAGAATTCAAAGTTGTGAAACAGGTTTGGGAAAGCCTTGGCTGTCCTTTGTTGCTGGTTTATATCTCAACTGACCCCAAAAACATATCTCCCAGATAGGGATTCATGTTACAGGAATACAGGTTTACATCAAATATTTAACAGCTGGATTTCACCAGCACAGATTGTAGATCCAGACACCAAACATCAAAGTATAAGAAGAAAAAAGTTTTAATGTGGTAAAAGAAATGTACTAGAGCTGTCATCAGGGCGGTAACTTTTAAAAAAAAGTGTCAATATTGTTATCTCAAAGGTACCAACACGCTTCTTTGAGGTATACCTATATAAATCCAAATGTGTATCTTTGGAGAAGTAATCGCCCCTGCTCTCGTATTATTATAAGAGCGTAAGACAAATAATTTTGACTCCATCTATTTAGTTTTTTAATTAGATATAAAAATGACTGAATCAACTAACAGAAGTCATTTTAATATGTAAATAACCTAATTTCTTTAATAATAAAAAAAATAATACCAGACAATAATAAATCAACATTTTAAGATCTTACTAATCTTGAATTAAAACAGATAACTGTGACACGATCCGCACTCACCACAAGCACCAGATAGGTCAACATGGTTGTGGTCCAAATCCTCAGTTCCCCAATCAGTGTAGAATCCAAAGTAAAGTTAAATGGCAATGGAGTCCCATGAACTGTATTGCTCAGACATGCTTCTGCTTTAGACTGAGAGCACAGTCATACCTGTGTAGTGCAGAAGTACAGGTAACTACACCCTGGGGCTGTGTTAGATAGTATGCTTTGTACACACGTAGGCATTATAGGGACAGACATTACACATTCTATAGGGGCAGAGAGAATGTGTAGTTTAATAAGTTGTCGCAGAACAAACTTCAAAACAGTTTTACAGCGGATTTTCTAGTAAACGGAAACATTTTTGAGCATAAAGCCCTTGAAACATTCTCCTAACAGCAAAGCAAAACTCATTTTGTGAAAACTATTAAGTTTTTTTGTTTTTTTACTGAAACGTTTTGAGATTTTTGTAGAGTATTTATCCTTTGATTGCCATCCAAATCCATAACTATAATAAAGTAACTGCAAAAAAGAAAACAGGGCCAGATTAAGAACAAATTGGGCCCTGGGAATACACTGTAAAACCCAGCAGTCAACTTTATCAAATGAAATGAGTGTAGTTAACTCAAAATGCACTGAAAGTTAATTCTACTCATTTGAAAAGAGTTTTGTACTCAGTGTTGACGGTAATGGGTTAATTCAATACCTCATTACTTCAGCTTAAAAGAAGTAAGTTCACTCATTAGTATTCGTTTTTGAACTTTAATGGTTTGTTGCAGTCGGTTTGCTCAAACTGTTTGAGTTACCTTAACTTTTTGTTTTGGCTTTTACAGTGTAATAATATTAATATTAATTATTCTTATTTGCTAATTAACGTTATCAAATTTTCCAATCGAATAGAATTGTCACAATCACCAGCGACCTCTAACCACCAGAGGTCGCTGGACAACATTCACATTCATGGAACTACAAATCTGCTTGTAAATGGACTACAACTTTATACATGCACTTGGCCCACACACACGCTTCCTCATTTAGACTGATTACACTCGCACCACCTGAGGATTGTCAAAGACTGATTACACACACTATTTAAGCAGCACACACACTCACTCCCATTACCGAATCTTGTTCATATGTATAGTGACATTACAACGTGTTTCCTATAGTCTTGTTTCTCCGTGTTTTGACCTTGGCCTTGTTAGCCTTTTTGTTTTAGTCTGCCGCCTGCCTTACGTCCTCTCGCCTATTATTTAACTACAATTCTGGACTGCCTCTATACATCTGTTTGCACCTGTGTTGACCATTGCTTGCCTGACTACACTGAATAAACCTGCACGTGGATCCTACTTCAGTTGTTAGCGTCACTTCCCGTGTTACAAGAATTGTCGATGATTTGTAGAATATTTTATTAATATATATATATTTTGTTTTTTATTGGATAAAGTTCTACACATGCAAAAAAAAAAATTTGTCGTGGCAATTTTAAATAGAGAGACTGATCAAGAGACAAAGGTCCAATCCCAATTCTACCCCGTAGCCCTGTCCTTCTTACCTCTACCACTTATTTCCGCATTCACGTGAAGGAGTAGAGGTGTCACTATTCTCTTTAACTTGAAGGTGTAGAGCTAAGGGAAGGGCTAGACAGCCCTTGAAACTGAGATTTTCCAGGACCACACCCAGAACCAAGGGGTATTTCCCAGAATACACTAGCAATAACAACAGCATGGCTGCACACGGAAGTAAGGAGATCCACAAATTAAAATTTGTTGTCATTGTTACAAATTTTTACAACAAACAAACACGTTTTAATACATTCATAACGACGTTCATGTTTATCGTCACCAATTAAATTAAAACTGCTAAATTTGGCATAATCTATAATCCATAATAGTAACGCCTGTACAGCACTACCACAAAATACTTTCACATCTGACACTCGATGACACTCAAATCCCCTGTCAGAAAAGTCTAGGGGCTGGAATGACCTTTTTACATCGCCTGCTATAATGGTAATGTTGTTTTCGTGTGTTTCCATAGATGAATATGGCCATGGTGAAAATGCACAGTTCAGTTATGGTCTTATTGCCACAATACATTGTTATGATAACATAATATCGTTGCCTTCTGTGATTTCCTGAGGATAAATACCAAATAATATTCGGTATAATCTCATATGAAGTAAGAGATGGCGATGACATATGATGACGTGTGGAGGTGTTGTAGTGCTATCCCATTTCTTAGGGGTAAAAGTTGAAGCCCTTCCTCTTCATACTCTGTTTCACTCAAAATCTTACAAGGTTTACTTCCAAAAAGATTTTATGCTTTGCAAAGAATAGGTCTGACAGTCATACAGAATCATCGCTTGCTGCAGAGTGTGACACCCAGGCTAACCAGACACCAGGTTTTTTTCTTCTTTCCCCTGCTTCAAGGCCCACTTCGTCACAGTTGACACCCAGATCTCTTTAGAGCAGTGGTTCTCAAACTTTTTTTCATCAAGTACCACCTCAGAAAGAAAATGTCTCTCCAAGTACCACCAAAATGAGCAGTATTGAAATACAGTAGTGTAGTAGGCCCAGTAAAGCAGCTACAACTCTGCCATTAAAAAACGTAGCAGATTACCTCAGAAATATAAGCTATATGTCATATATGGCATATTATATACATCATTTTTGATGAATTTTGAATTGTGTATAGCATGTACATGACTTATTTCATTCCTCCGCGTACCACTAGAAGGAAGCCTGCGTACCACTAGTGGTCCACGTACCACAGTTTGAGAACCACTGCTTTAGAGCATTAGATTTCAGAGCCAGGATTTACACTTGAATTATTAGCACCCCCCGCCCTCCCTGTTTATTTCTTCCCCCATTTTATGTTTAAGGGGGTGAAGATTTTTTCAACAGATTTCTCATTTCTAGTAACTGATTTATTTTATCTTTGCCATGATGACAGTTATAATATTTATTATAATAATATTTATCAGAATAATATTTGACTAGATATTTTTCAAGACACTTAAAAGGCTCTATTTTGATGATCCATGCGCAAAGTGCAAAGCGCAGGGCGCAAACGCATTCAGGACGTGTCGGAATCCACTTTTGCTAAATTAAGAACGGAAAAATCCACTTTGCGCCTGTTCTAAAAGGGTTGAGCTTATTCTCTTAATGAGTTATAGGTGTGTTTTGAGAATAAACCAATCAGAGTCTCATCTCCCATTCCCTTTAAGAGCCAGTTGCATCGCGCCACAGTGCATTTGCTATTTACATGACGACTTTGTAAGTGGAAAAACTGAGCGTTTCACTAGCAAGAAAACAGTTAAACAGAGCATCTGCAGCGCAAGAATGAGAGATAATCCTCCTCATTATCTACTCTTACTTTCACTCTCGTGGATAGGGAAACTTGTACGCACAGACATCAATTAGTCTATAAATAATTAATTTCATTTGTTAAGCGCAAAGATTTGTTTCAAAACTATTTCTAAATTCAGTTCTAATTTCCAGCAAACAAATAAATGAACAATAATATGAAGTGTGGTCAGAAAGCTGAGTTATATCCAAATACACATGCTGTGCCCCATATGGTCTGAAACCTGACAGGTGGGCAAATCTACGCTTGTTTTTAATAAAACAAATATAAATATGGATATAATAAATAATACTGCTAATAATAATAACATTATACAAAAGCAAATTGTTATGAATGAACTGAAAAAGCCCCTCGAGAGGAAAAAGGCAAGAAAGTTTGGTTTTTATATTTATGTAGGCTAGAAAATAATATTTTTTGTAATATTTTAATTCTTTATATTTATATCCTATATATATCCTTATTATATCCTTTATATACAATCAATATTTTAGTTCTTTTTCATTATAAGATAATTGCGTATTGCTCTACACTCTCAGAAATAAAGGTACACAAGCTGTCACTGGGGTGGTACCTTTGGAATAGGTACACATTAGTTCTTGAAGGATTCATATTGGTACCTCAAAAGTACATGAGTACCTTTAAATTTAAAGAAGAACACATTTGTACTTTTTAGATATGAATATGTACGCTTGAGGTATTAATATGGACCTTTTAGGTAGAGATTTGTACCTTTTCAAAAGGTACCAGTCCAGTGACAGCTCATGTACCTTTGTTTCTGAGAGTGTACATCTTGTGTGTATTAAGCAGTGTGTAAGTGAGGCGCCCAACTAACGCGCTCTGTGCTGGACAATAGACCAGTTCTGGTCTATTGAAAAATCTATTTTAGTTTCTCAAAATAGCAACGCACCAGCAATGCTCCTCAGAACGCCTTCCTTTTTAACCAGAACGCCTATGGGCGCACATATGATCGCAAATGCATTTGCTATTTAAACAGCGTGGCGCAAAACGTCAAAACGACTCCTGCATCAAGCTGAAACTAGCAAAACAACAATTGCGTTGCGCCCTGCACCACATTGCGCCGGGTGTATGATAGGGCCTAAAGTGACATTTAAAGGCTTAACTAGGTTAATTAGATTAACTAGGCAGATTAAGGTAATTAGGCAAATCATTGTTTATTGATGGTTTCTTCTGTAGACTATCTAAAAAATATACCTTAAAGGGGCTAATAATTTTGACCGTAATTTTTTTAAATTAAAAACTGCTTTTTGTTCTAGCCAAAATAAAAGAAATTTTTCTTCATGAGGAAAAATATTATCAGACACACTGTAAAAATTTCCTTGATCTGTTAAACATCATTTGGAAAATATATAAAAAAGAAAATAAAATTAAGGAAGGCATATGTTTCTTATTATATGACGCTTATAGTAAGAAAGGGAAGTTTTATGTAAATCAATGTTTTAGTGATAATAATAATAAATGTTACACCACACATTAATCACATAATGAACTTCAAACATAATGCAATATTTCTTAAAGGGCCATGACACCCCCCACTTTCGGTTAAAGTCTACTTCAGAATTTTTTCAAAAGATGCATGATTAATGGGCGTGGAGCTCCGCGAGCATGGGGCAGGAGTGGGCGTGGCCAGCAGGGGAGGACAGTTAGCTCACAAAATGAGACACAAACCGTGAGGAGACGCATGAGTTTATAGTTCACAAAGTTAAAATGCAAAGAAATGAACAGTGATTTAATGCCCTGCTACATTTGTTATTCGTAATTTCATATACACATAACCACAATTTGTATCATTATAAAGATAAGTGTGTTCATGTAAACACTATAAATGAGGATCCTCCCTGATCCCCAGGTCTAAATTATAGATCTTGAATGCAGACTCAGTGCAGCAGGTCTCCTGACCTGCCTATTTTAACCATTAGCTCTGCTGGTAATATAGAGGATTTAGGCAAACACAGCAGCACGACGATGTGGCTGAATGTAAACGAACTCCTGATAAAAGTCAACGTCCGCCATTCTCTAATTCACGTGCTGCTCTCCCGACAAAAATGCTTGCAGCACACACACAGCTTTGCTGTATGATCGGCGCTGACAAGATCGCGGGGAAAAACATGCAACACACCCCGTGGATCATGGAAACAAACACATACGAGCCTTCATGAACGGCTACTGCGTGCCGTGGATCCGTGTCTCTCAGCTTGCTTGAAACTGGCATGCCTTGCCTTCGGAAAGCATGTGCTCTCATGAATAATTAAGCAGCCGGCTCTTCTCATAGGATAACTCCGCTATGAATAATAATGAGAAACCGACGCAAAAATCATTTCAAACCCGGAAGCTGAAATTAGCTGACAAAAGCTCAAAATTAGCCAGTTTTCCCCACAATTAAAGCTGACTGGTGCTAACATTGTCTTAACTGATGCTCAACGCACACACATATGTTAATAATTAAAAAAAAAAGTTCTCCAGGGTGTCCTGAACCTTTAAATGAGTACTTCTAAACACATGCTTCTAATTTCAAAAGAGCCTTCAATTACAGCATGCTAGCATCAATTATTTAGCATCAGATATTGTCTGATTTCAGACAAATAATTCATCATTACTCTTGTAGCCTAGATAAAAACTTTACAAATGATAAAAACCATTCATAAAAATGTTCTTTAAAACTTTTTAACTGGCTCAATTAGACTTAAAGCCAGAGCCATACACTGTCTCAATTATACCTGAGGGAAGGATTGGGCGGGTGCACGTCTGAGGGAGCGCTTCCACCTATTCAGGCTTCTTTTACTGCAAGTTCACAGTGTTTGAATGATCATTTTTGTTCTTGACGAACTTGTTTGTCTACCTTTCATTATGTGTTCCTCATGGTTATAAAAGACCCGAAATACATGACTGTTCTGGAACAAATAGCACATATACAAATAAGACAGACACATACACGTCACCCTATTGGGCAACATAGGCTCATTCTGAAACAGTAGCCCGATATACATTTCTGGAGATGGTGAATTGTGTAGCCAGAAGTACATATGGCTGCATTTCATCTTTAAAACAAACACTATGGGGCGATATGATGTTGTTTCTTTTTCATGCTAACAGCTGACCGCTTACCTCCATATGGGCATTTCCACTGTTACCAGTTTGTTCAATGGCTCACCATGTACATCTTGAGGCACAGAGAGAGGAGCTGACCTTGACATTGGGGTTTGAATCTAGCAAAGAACGGTTCCAGAAAGCAGGTAAGACAAAAACAGAAGCCAAAAAAAAAGTAAATAAACAAGTAAATAACAGGGTGAGAATGTGGTAAAATCTGAAAATGTGTTAAAATCTGACAGGCTTTTCTTTTTCTGGATTGCTTTTGAAAACTGTCAGTTGGGATTAGGGAAGTTGGTGGGTGCTGGTCAGGTGGTGCTTTTGCAAACACTTTTGGTTGGGTTTAGGGAAGGGGGTGGGTGGGGTAATCGGTCAGTCACTCAACAGCGGCCTCTGGTGGATTTATCTGAGAACAGCAGGCACAAATGGCACTTGCGACAGAAATTTGAGATCTGTTAAAGCGTACTCTGGTGGATTCATGAAATCACAACTACAAAAAAAACATTTTTGGTGCTATCTAGAAATGTATTAAGAGGCGCGTTTTTGGTTGCTGTTGAGGGTAAAATTATTGCTGTTTAAAACTCTGATTGGGTTATAGTCACTCCCAGGTATAGTGCCCTCTGTTTTGAAACTATCAAGCTGAAAAGAATACTTCACATTATTGACACGAGACAGCATAATGAAAGTAGACTTTTCCTAGCATTATGGTGTAAATTAATAAATTGTCCGGCCAATCAGGGACCCCTCCTTCAGTGGACCCAGAGCCTCTGTGTGGGGCTGAAGCCTCAGGGCCCATTCTCTAACCTCTAGCCCTTATGTTAATCTGGCCCTGAAGCCAAACCAGGTGTCATTTAATTGTCCATTCACCGGCCACACCTACCTGTGATGATCAGTCCAGCAAGTTCTACATTACTAGCCAGTGCTTATTGCCTTATAGTGAAAAATTCAAGTTTTTTAAAAAACACCAGCCCAATGAAAAGACAATTAGCACAATGTTGCAAAAATATCTATCTATCTATCTATCTATCTATCTATCTATCTATCTATCTATCTATCTATCTATCTATCTATCTATCTATCTATCTATCTGTCTGTCTGTCTGTCTGTCTGTCTGTCTGTCTGTCTGTCTGTCTGTCTGTCTGTCTGTTTATAACAAACATATGTAAACAAACAAGAGAAGTAAAAAGAGAAGGCATTAAAATATTAATCATTTAATAAATTAATTCATTCATTCATTCATTAAAATGCAGATACTACATTGAAGCTCTGGACAGGAGAATACAGCCGACCGCGGAGTACAGCCGAGGACCAGATGTAGTCGTTGGTAAGGAAAAAGCAGTCAGAGAAAGAAATCCAACAGAGAATCCAGTTAAGAGATGGATCCACAGCAGCCACAAGTCAAAATAGGCAGTGAACAAGAAGACAGATAAGAGGTTGACACAACAACCCTGCTGAAATACAACAGCTAAAACCAGCAGAGGCTGGTTGGCTGGTTTTAGCTGGTCGACCAGCCTGGTTTTAGAGGGGTTTTGGGCATTTACAGGCTGGTTTTCCAGCTATCAGGCTGGGAGATGACCAGCTAAAACCAGCTTGACCAGCCTAAACAGGCTGAGAGCCCAGCCTAAACCAGCTGTGTCCAGCTTGAACCAGGCTGGTCAAGCTGGTTTTAGCTGGTCATTTTCCAGCCTGACCAGCTAAGACCAGGCTGGAAATAGCTGGAAAACCAGCCTGGAAATGGCCAAAACCCCTCTAAAACCAGGCTGGTCAACCAGCTAAAACCAGCCAACCAGCTTAGGCTGGTTTAAGATGGATTTTTCAGCAGGGAGGACTACACAAATAATCACTGATAACGTATTTAGCAAGAGGAAAAAAAAGCGATACTCACATCTCCTCTGTCGTTGTTGAATGAGACGCTGAACGGTCTGTTAAAATTTGATTCACTGACGACGAGTAAATTATGTACAGTGGTCGTCCATGCTGCCTAAGCACAACCAAAGAGCTTAGAATCACCAAAAGGCGACACTCAATAGAACGTTCCATTGCAAACAGCAACAGCCAAGGATTCGGCCATTTTAAACTGAAAGCTATCGGCTGTCCACTCAATCTTAATGCTGTCGTAATGGCAAGCAGCTGCTTTGTTTTTTATTTCTTCATTTAAAAAGCGCATTAAAGCTGAGATACAACCTGAAAGACGACAATACAACACTTACTATCACAATCATCAGCACTTTCAATAGTTTATCTTACAGACTTATATCATGCTGTTGTTCTGTTGGAGTTTTCATTCCAAAATGGCCGCCGCGTGATCTAGTGGCTGTTTCCCAAATCACACTAGAGAGTGGCCTCTTGGTGATTCTACGCTCTTTGGCACAACCTAAAATAACGGCCGTTTAATGGCAACATTGTGACAACCTTCAGCAACACACAGATCCTCAATCTGTCTACAAAAATGGTACAACGTTATAGGAAGGTCGTTACGTTGAGGCAACGTTGTGTGTTTGTTGGGAAGTTTTTTTAAACTAAATAATCTTTTTCTAAATGGATGATTGTTTATTTTTAAAGAGCGAGTATTAATACTACTACTACAATGTTTTAACAATATGATATTTGGTTTTACTATTCAATAATTGCCAATTTTAGGTTTATTATTCCCTCAACTCCACAACTGTTAGATTATATGTACACCAAATTATTGGATCCTTGGGACGTGGCACTCCTTAAACTATCTATGATTGACAAGAAAAGCTTTTATGTAATCACAAATGCTAGCCCAACCCTAATTAAGTCAACTATATCATGTCAAAATGCCATTTTGACATCTCTGTTGCGTCTTTCATTAACGTTTCCCAGATGCCCCACCACATTCCTTTAACCACATGAAGCGCTTGCTTACGACCACAAAGCCAATCACAGTTGACTGTTGATGAACACACTGTCACTTTTTACAAGCACACCTGCTAGCCTGCTGTTTGTGCAGGTTCAAATGAGCAGTTCTGACTATGTTTTAACGAAAATGTGTGGCATTCTTCTGTTCCTGTGAACCAAATTCCACAGACAAGATGATGTCTGAGCACTGCTGAAGAGAAGTGCACTCACCGGCCACTTTATTAGGTACACCTGTCCAACTGCTCGTTGACTCAAATTTCTAATCAGCCAATCACATGGCAGCAACTCAATGCATTTAGGCATGCGGGCATGGACAAGACCATCTGCTGCAGTTTGAACTGAGGGTGTTCCAGGTAGTTGTTAAGGTGTTGCTCTGCGGTTGCTAGGGTGTTCCGAGTAGTTGCTAAGGCATTGCTAGGGTGTTTTATGTGGTTGCTAGAGTGTTCTGAGTAGTTGCAAAGGCATTGCTAGGTGGTTGCTATGGCATTTCTAGGTGGTTGCTAAGATGTTGCTAGGTGGTTGCTAAGGGGTTGCTAGGCGGTCCCTAAGGTTTTGCTAGGTTGTTGCCAGGTGGTTGGTAAGGTGTTCTGATTGGTTGCTAAGGTATTGCTAGGTTGTTGCTAGGCATTGTTGCTAAGATGTTTTAGGTTATTGCTAAGGTGTTGCTAGGTGGTTGCTAGGGTGTTCTGATTGGTTGCTATGGCGTTGCTAGGCAGTTGCTAAGGTGTTCTAGATCATAGCTAAGGTGTTGCTAGGTGGTTGCTAAAGTGTTGCTAGGTGGTTGCTAAGGTGTTCCTAGGCAGTCCCTAAGGTTTTGCTAAGTTGTTGCTAAGGTGTTGCTAGGTGGTTGGTAGGGTGTTCTGATTGGTTGCTAGGTGGTTGCAAAGATGCCGCTGTGATTGCTAAGATATTTTAGGTCGTTGCTAAGGTGTTGCTAGGTAGTTGCTAGGGTGTTCTGATTGGTTGCTATAGCATTGCTAGGCGGTTGCTAAGATGTTCTAGGTCACAGTTAAGGTATTGCTAGGTGGTTGCTAAGGTGTTGCTAGGCAGTCCCTAAGGTTTTGCTAGGTTGTTGCTAGGTGATTGATAGGATGTTCTGATTGGTTGCTGGGTGGTTGCTAAGGCGTTGCTAGGTTGTTGCTAGGTGATTGCTAAGATGTTTTAGGCCATTGCTAAGGTAGTTGCTAGGGAGTTCTGATTGGTTGCTCTGGCATTGCTATGAGGTTGCTAAAGTGTTCTAGGACAAAGCTAAGGCGTTGTTAGGGTGTTCTGAGTGGTTGCTAAGTGGTTACAAAGGCGTTGCTAGGTGATCGCTAAGCTGTTGCTAAGCAATTGCTAAGGTGTTCTGAGTAGTTACTAGGCGGCTTGGTATTTTTAACTATGAGCTGTATTTTAGCTTTATCTGTGTTTCTCTACCACTGACTGCTGTTTATCTGACGTAGCGCATTAGAAGCAGACATGGATGTGGGAGCGGTGGGTGGAGAGAAGCAACTCATTTGCATTTAGAGCCACAGGCTACAGAAACAGCTACGTTATCCTCAGACAAAAACAGAGGGAGATTCTACATTATATAATAAATAATCTGATAGGTATACTGAGCTGAACCTTTACAGACACATTCTGGAGACACCAAAGTCGTATCTCACATCTTGTAAAAGAGGTCAAATATGTGCCCTTTAAGTTCAACTTTGTAAAACCGCATCTGCAAACAGAAGTAGCTCCCAAAAATATATTATTGATGTGAAGCTAATCAATAACTAATGCAAGACAAATAAGACATTTGAACATTTTATTTGTTACTGCAACCACGTGATTTAACAACTTTAATACTTTATTAAATATTAAACATAATTTTAAGAAACATTACAACAAAACCTCTTGGCTGCTTTAAAGAGACAGGCTCATTTTGAAAGCGTAGCCCTGTATACATTTCTAGAGAGCACCAAACAACCCAGGAGGTAAATTTTTTTGGTGAAGTTTTTGTTTTCACAAATCCACCAGAGGCCGCTGTGTACGCTTTTTGAGATCTCAAATTTCTCTTGCGATTGCCATTCATGCCTGCTCTTCTCACATAAATCTGGGGGATTCGTGAAAACAAAAACGTCAAAAAACATACCTCCTGGGACATATTTGGTGGTCTCCAGAAATGTATATAGGGCTACTTTTTCAGAATAAGCCTGGGTTGGTAGTTTACATGTATTTTAGGAATACAAAATTCAGTTTAAATTTGTACTTGAAGCTTTCAGGCAAATAAAGTTTTACCTGTATTATAAACTTTTAAGTTGTTATTCTGATGGTCAAAATGGCATAAATGTGTGGATGTAAAATGGACGTCAAGGTTTTGACATCAAAATCGATTTACATTTTGAGGTAATTGTTTGGCGTCATGCTTGATACCAATTCAATGTTGTTTTGAAATCAAGGTAAATAAACCCCTAAATAAAATTATTTAATGATATAACACACATCACAGCACAAAACCTTGACTCGACCACTTAATTAATCATTCAGATTAGGGCTGTGCGATGAATCGAAATCTAATCGCAATCGCAATTTAAAACATTACAATTAGCTAATCGCAAGAGGCTGTGAAATGGTATATGTAATATTTGATTTTCTCCACCCAGACCAAATGTGTGCATGACGTCTGTATGTGGAAGTCTTAGGCCCAATCCCAATTCTACCCCTTAGTCCTTTCCCTTACCCCTACCCCTCGTTTTGCTTGTTCACGCCAAGGGGTAGGGGTGTCCCAATTCTCTTTAGCTTGAAGGCGTAGGGCTAAGGGGAGGGGGAAGATTTTTCAGGACCACACTCAAAACAAAGGGGTAAGAAAATTTACCAGAATACACCAGACACAGCTGCACCCGGAGGTAAGGAGATCCACAAATTAGTATTTTTGTCATTATTATGAATTTTTACAACAAACACATGTTTTAATATAATTATAACCGCATACGTGTTTTGCCGTCTTGCTTTTTAAAAAACACATGACATATGATGACGTGTGCAGGTGCTGTAGTGCTGTCCCAATTCTTAGGGGTAAATTTTGAAGCTCTTCCCCTTAACCCTCGGTTGTAAGGGCCAAGGGGAAGGGGTTAGAGGTCTGCCAGCCTGATCTCACGAGAAAACGTAAGTATTTTACGTTTTGCCAGTTTAGTGACTAATTCGTACGAATTTAAACGAGTTCAGTCGTACGAAATTGTACGATTTTAAAAAGGAGGTGTTGCACCTAACCCCACCCTTCAACCCAACTGCCATTGGGGGATGAGCAAATTGTACAAAATTGTACGTATTTGATCGTACGAATTCATACGAATTAGCCACTAAAACAAAAAGTTACGAATTGCTGTGAGATTGTGTTGGGTCTGCAGGGCCCAAGCAGATTTCTTTCGGCACGGGAATACATTTCCGAATAAAGCGCGGTAGCGGTCGGTAACAGGTGTGTTTTTGGACAGGAGCGGGAGGTCTAACAATATTGCTTCCAACATACGCAAATCGAAATCACAATATCAGTCAAAAACATAAAGAAATTAATTTTAAAATATCACAATTAGATATTTTCCCCAAATCGCACAGCCTTAATGTAGATTACTTGCATTTATGATCTTTAAATGATATTAAATGTTTTGGGTTGTGTGAATTTCCAATGGAAGACAGAAATAAAAGCATTTAGAAGACATAAAGGTGAGTTATTGTCATTTTTGATGGTGTAAACAAACAGCTTCTTCTTTATCTAAAAAAAAAAAAAAACATGTTTAGTTTTATTTTTCAATTAGAAGTGAAACTCACATGCTTACCTCAACTGATTTAAAGGGATAATTCAGCTAAAAAGTTCCCCTTTATGAGTGTCTTTCTTCTGTCATACACTAAGGAAGATATTTTGAAGAAAGCTGGAAACATGTAACCATTGACTTCCATGTTATTTGGATTTGCTACCAAGATATATGGCTTTCAGCTTTCTTCAAAATACGTGAAGTTCATTTATAAACAAATTTCGAGAGGATCACGTGCTTACGATTGTTCACAGCTGTTCCAACTTTAGCTAATGACTGATTATCCTATCAGACGATCCTTAACTCACTATAAATAACCAGACTTTTCTCATCTCAATATCTTCGTCTTTAAGAAACCCCCCGACCCGACCCAACCCTACTTTCCCTCCTTTCAAACGGGCGTCACGGTGGCCAGCAATTAGTGCTGTTGCCTCACAGCAAGAATGCCCCTGATTTAATTCCTTTCCAAACCATGCAACATTTCTGTGCAGAGTTTTGCTCGTTTTCCCTGTGGGTTTTCCCCGCGTCCTCCGGTTTCCTCCCACAGTTCAAAAACAAGCACTCTAATCAATTAATCCAAAATATTTGAGCCAAACTCTGAGTACACCTTTCAGCATCCATATCTGATACTTAGCTACAATAAGCAGGAGGGGGAGTCATCGAGATCTACCTGAGCTCAAACTCCCCTCTCGCCTTGCAACGGGAGGGAACCCAGGACTCGAGGATCTTATAAGCTCAGGGCTATCTCCCGTGACAGCACGCCAAACTAGCTTTATTATCAATCATCAGCTAAGTGTGAACTCTTGAACTTATTTTGAGTTTAACAACTCATAAAGGGTTGAAAACATGTGAGTAAACAGTGAGTAAATCTTCATTTGTCTTAGATAAACTCCCCCTTTAATTCAAAACAGTGATGTATTTTGTTTTTCTACAGAAAAGAAACATCCTTTGTAAAGAGAACTGAAAAATGTTGGCAGTGTGTAGGTGGTGTTACAATACCTGGAGGTACCTGTGGTAGTAAAATGTTTAAACATAAGCGACAGTGCAAAATTAATGCAGGTCTTTCAGAGCGTGACACTCCCAGTGTGGCGTAATCAGAACCTTGAATTCCACAAGTGTTCATGAAGTGTGTAATAGATTGATTTATGGCTAGCCCACTCAACCCACCCCTGAAACAGTCATGTTACACCTCCAGAAAAATGAAAAGGCAGGTTTATAATGGGAGGACAGACTCCTCTGTTGCAGTGTGGTTGGCTGTGGACACTGTTCGCAACATGTCCTCTTCATGCACGTCTTCGTCATCTGATTGGACAACAGGAGTGTTTGATCCATCCTCATTGGAGGGCTGACTGTCACAGGTAGAGTTGGAGGAAGTAGATAACATACGTGACTTGATCTCACGGGGATCAGGAATTCTCAAGGGCAAATCTGGAGAAATCTGGCCAAAATCTGGAGAAGAAGAAGAAGAATTTAATTGTACAACATTGTTCGCCATTATCATTTTTAGACCTTTTTCACAAGACGGTGATGTAAATCCTCAAAAGTTTTTTAAAACAAAACATTTATAAAACTTATATCATCTTTGCATCAAATTACAACAAAAATTAGCTTAATAGAGGCGTTTATAATGCAATGTCTATGTACGGGACATGGTTCTCTCTTCTGGCTGCCGTTATCATTCTGATACTGTGTCCTAAACTCATGTGACAACATTCCAGCCATAAGCAATTTGGTTGTCTGAACCAAAAGTGACGTAACAGAAACATTTAAATACCAGCAATTGCACTCCCAACCAAATGGTAAAGGCTTTTAATCTAATTAATACATATTAAACCTCTTATTATTATTAATATCGTCCACTGTGTGACTAATGTTGGTTTGCAATATGTAATGCTGTGTTCACACCAGACGCGGAACGCGCAGATAAATCGCGATATTCGCGTGTAAATAGCCGCGTGAACATTTAAGGTTACTCGCTTCATTCGCGTGTCAAACCCCGCTTCATTCGCGTGTCAAATTCACTTCAGAACAGATGCGGATTCGCGTGATGGGCAGGGCTTCTGTCTGCCCGAAGACTCTAACTTCATAGCTAAATGGATAACATGGATTTTATGAAGAAAATAACAGTGTTTATGTGCTTTATGAAGACTGAAAAACAGCGTCAATACGTTTAGAGTCGTGTCTGAGTCCACTACATTCTTTCAGAGGTGCATCCAGCTCTGTGAGCTCATAAACTCCTTCAGAAACTTAACCTGGATGACGGAGACTTTCAGCGGTGCTTCTGACTGAGCCAAGCCGAGTTTGATGAACTGTTGTCGGGGAAGGCTGGAGGATTTCCCTCGGAACACCGACTACAGGTTCTACGTCACAATCACGCCCCCACAAGAGCAAGCTTCTGATTGGTTAACGCGGCGCGAATGTATGCTGAAGTTCAGATTTTCGAACTCGAGAGATTCGCGCGGAACGCTCGTTAAGCGCGTCAAACGTGCAAAACGCTTAATTCGCCCAGCGCCATTCGCGTAATTTGCATCATTCGCGCCGCGCCATTCGCGCGTATCGCGCCACAGGATGTCTATTCGCGCATTTGCATTGACTAAACATGTAAATCACTCGCGCTTGACGCGCGTTCCGCATCTGGTGTGAACGCAGCATCACAGTTCTGACTTTCGTTTTCAAACCGTCTGCTAGTTATTTTATTTTCAAGACCTGAGGTGAACTATCGGCTGCTGCTTTCAGTAGTATGTCAATAAATGTCACGTAAAATGGTATTTCAACTCACATTGGGAGCATTTAACTCTGAATAAAGCACATAATCAGTACCTGAGGTGATCATTGTCAACGTAGTTTATGCTGTTGTTCTGCTGTGACATCGCAGAAATAGAAAGCATTTTTAATACAGAAATTTTGCACATCGCTGTCGCAGGTACTTAGGACAAAACTCCTTTAAACATGAAAAAAATGAAACGTTTTTAATCGCATGTTCCTGTGCCATGTTGAATGTTGGCAAGATGTGGTGTTACACTTTTTTCCTTTACCTATCATCATGGTAATATCATGATAATGATATTGATTATATATTGAACAATATATCAAACAATATCAATACTGAAAGTTTATATGGTTATTTGAGCAAATTGAAATGCTACTTGCATGTGAAGTCAAAATTATTAGCCCCCTTTTAATTTTTTTTTCTAATTTTTTAATATTTCATAAATTATGTTTAGCAGAGCAAGGAAATTTTCACAGTATGTCTGATAATATTTTTTCTTCTGGAGAAAGTCTTATTTGTTTTATTTAGACTAGAATAAAAGCAGTTTTTAATTTTTTATGAAGCATTTTAAGGCCAAAATTATTAGCCCCTTTAAGCTATTTTTTTTTCGATTGTCTACAGAACAAACCACTGTTATTCCCTGATTCCCGACATTATTGAAAAGATAAAATAAATCAGCTATTAGAAATGAGTTATTAAAACTGTTATGTTAAGAAATGTGTTGAAAAAAATCTGCTTTCTGTTAAACAGAAACGTCAAGATGTTTTTTACTGTAGAAGAGGTTATCCAGACAGCATTTTTTGTGTGTGTGTGTTTAAAAGAGGCATAATAGACATCTAAACATGAAACTAAAGGCTAAATTTGGGCTGTCAGTGAAAATCTAAAAGACTTCTAACAGCAGTCTAAATATAGACTAGTCACCAAATAGACCGATCAGACAGACTTCACTTGCAGTCATTCCTTCTTGTCTATTTGATTACTAGTCTATTTTTAGACTACTGTTGTAAACCTTTTAGATTTTCTCTGACAGCCCAAATTTAGCCTTGTTTTAGTCAAGACATCCATGTTTAGCTGTCTATCTGGTGTCGTTTGCTGGACAAATTTATCCTTGTTTTAGCCAAGACATCAATAATTGGATGTCTATTTGGCATCTTTAAACACACAAAAATGCTTGTTGGGTGAATTTAACTTTGTTTTAGCAAGACATTCATGTTTAGATATCTATTAGGCGTCTTTTAAACAACAAAAAATAATACTTGTTGGGTAAATCTAGACATTTAAATATCTATTAGGCTTCTTTAAACACACAAAAATACTTGTTTGTTAAATTTAGCCTTGTTTTACTCAAGATACCCTTGTCTAGATGTCTATTAGGTGTCTTTAAAAGAAGGTTAAATTGACCCAACAAGCTTTTTTTGTGTTTAAAAGACCCCTAATAGACATCTAGACATGGATGTCTTGACTAAAACAAGATAAAATTGACCCAACAAGCTTTTTCGTGTTTAGATACATGTTCAGATGTCTATTGGGTATCTTTTAAACAAACAAAAAAAAAATGCTTGTTGGGTAAATCTAGTCTTGTTTTAGCCAAAACATCTACATTTAGATGTCTATTAGGCATCTTTAAACACACAAAAAATACTTGTTTGTTAAATTTAGCCTTGTTTTAGCCAAGACATCCATGTTTAGATGTCTATTAGGTGTCTTTAAAACAAGGTTAATTTGACCCAATGAGCTTTTTTGTGTTTAAAAGACACCTAATAGACATCTAGACATGGATGTCTTGACTAAAACAAGAAAAAATTGACCCAACAAGCTTTTTCGTGTTTAGATACTTGTTTAGATGTCTATTAGGTATCTTTTAAACAAACAAACAAACAAACAAAAAAATGCTTGTTGGGTAAATCTAGTCTTGTTGTATTCAAAACATTTATACTTAGATGTCTATAAGGCGGCGAGGCAGTGGCGCAGTTGGCAGTGCTGTCGCCTCACAGCAAGTAGGTTGCTGGTTCGAACCTCGGCTCAGTTGCCGTTTTTGTGTGGAGTTTGCATGTTCTCCCTGCCTTTGCGTGGGTTTCCGGGTGCTCCGGTTTCCCCCACAGTCCAAATACATGCGGTACAGGTGAATTGGTTAGGCTAAATTGTTCGTAGTGTATGAGTGTGTGTGTGAATGTGTGTGTGGATGTTTCCCAGAGATGGGTTGCGGCTGGAAGGGTATCCGCTGCGTAAAAACTTGCTGGATAAGTTGGCGGTTCATTCCGCTGTGGCGACCCCGGATTAATAAAGGGACTAAGCCGACAAAAAAATGAATGAATGAATGTCTATAAGGTAACTTTAAGCACACAAAAAATGCTTGTTGGGCCAATTTAGCCCAGTTTTACTCAAGACATCCATGTTTAGATGTCTATTATGCATCTTAAAACACTCAAAAAATGGTTGGAGGGGAACAGAAAAGCTGAAATAACATGTTTCAACATAAAATGATGAATTATTTCATATGATTCTTTGCACTCAGTTGTTTGTTAAATATCTGTCACAAGTGCTGTTAACTGTAACGGCTCATAGACGCTGTTTTTACAACCTGACATATTTTAACATGACACTGAAAATCAGTGTTCAAACCTGTCTCAGTAAAAGCCTTAAGCCTTGTTCTTGTTTGTGCTGACAGTGTTATTTTTTCTTTTTCACGCCGATTATGTGCAGACTCATGGCCAATTTGAACCTGTTTCAATTACTGCCCATGTCTGTTACAAACAATCTTATGGAACAAAATCAATGCCAAAAGTCTTGAATTAAAAAAGCTTGCTGAATAGCACAAACTGAAAAAAATAATATACCGTATTAACAAGTTCTTTCATTTTAATGACTTGAATTCCGGGGTTTGTATTTTTAGGTCCTGAAATTTAACATATCTGTTTATTTAAGCTGTGAAGATTTCAGCTAAAAATATTTCAAACACGTTTTCATACTTATAAATTCGATAATTCATATTCAATTTCCAGATTTCACTTACAAAATATTCAATACCCTTTAAAAATACGATGTATAATATTCAAAGGGCAATTTTCAGTTCATTTTATTTCAGTTCAAATATTCGCTTCCATAAATTCAGTGGCTCAAATTCGACTGTTAAAATTCAACATTACATTCGGGAACTGCAGGAAAAGCAATAGATTGCAGATTGCAGATTGAAGATCGCCAGCTGCTCATTCACCAGCAAGTGGAGATGGAATAATGTAAGATTAAGAAATAGTTAATAAAGATAGAGATTGTGTAACATTATATTCGTCAAAAGACGGTTTATGTGAACCTGCTGGTGAATGAGCAGCTAGCGATCTTCAATCTGCAATCTAAGCTGGGTTGCTACCAGAAGTGGTGTTAATGAGGCCAGCAGGGGGCGCTCAACCTGCGGCCTGTGTGGGTCCTAACGCCCCAGTATAGTGAAGGGGACTCTATACTGCTCGGTGAGTGTTGTCTTTCGGATGAAACGTTAAACTGAGGTCCTGACTCTCTGTGGTCTTAAAAAATTTGAGGATGTCCTTCGAAAAAGAGTAGGGGTTTAACTCCGGCATCCTGGCCAAATTTGCTCACTGGCCTCTGTCCATCATGGCCTCCTAACCATCCCTATATCTTAATTGGCTTTATCATTCTGTCTCCTCTTCACCAATTAGCTGGTGCGCGGTCTGGCGCAAAATGGCTGCTGTCGCATCATCCAGGTGGATGCTACACATTGGTGGCGGATGAGGAGATTCCCTCCAATGTGTAAAGCGCTTTGAGTGTCTAGAAAAGCGCTATATAAATGTAAGGAATTATTATTATTATTATTATTATTATTATTACGTCCTGTCTTTAGGTTTCAGCTGAGATTACATCAAACATTAAAATAAAAAATACACATTTCAAAGTACTGCAAGGTGCCTTAAAGCTTTTTTTCTTTACCAGTCAAACTGTCTTCTAAAAGCTCAAGTTACCTATTAGCAATTTAACTATTCAAAACAAACTTCACCTTCTATATTTATATAGCACATTTAACTGCAAGTTGAATTGCCTAAAGTGCTTTATATACTGAATGCTGTAGAAATGTAGAATCTACAAATGACGTGGACAACAAAATACAAACATTAAATTAAAAAATTCCACAACAAGCATTTCTTAACAGTACTTCAAATGCTAAACTGGACGATTGTGTCTTCAACTGTGACCTAAAATCCTCTAAAGACTCTCGAATGTACAGGAAAAGACCATTCCACAATTCTGGCCCTACACTACAGCAAAGTGTGTCCGCTAGGGATGTAACGGTATTGTAAATACCGTCATACCGCAATATTAATTTTTTTCGATATTACCGAAGTCGCATGACTTGGTAAAACTATAGGTCTTCTGAGAAAATTTGCTCAGGCGAATAAAGCGAACGGGAGGTACCGGAAACTACAATTCCCATCAGCCCATGCTTGACCATCATCCCTTGCGGTCTGTTGTAGCTACAGATCCAGTAATGCGGAAATGGAGTGTGCTGCTAGAAGCGGGGATAAAAAAGAGCCGGAAAACTCTAAAGCGGGTGTTGTCGCCGCGCGCGTACTGAATAGGGGTGTTGTCGCGCGAGTTCTTATCAGCTGTGTTGTCGCGCGCGTACTGAATAGCGGTGTTGTCGCGCGAGTTCTTATCAGCTGTGTTGTCGCGCGCGTACTGAATAGCGGTGTTGTCGCGCGAGTTCTTATCAGCTGTGTTGTCGCGCGAGTTCTTATCAGCTGTGTTGTCGCGCGAGTTCTTATCAGCTGTGTTGTCGCGCGCGTACTGAATAGCGGTGTTGTCGCGCGAGTTCTTATCAGCTGTGTTGTCACGCGCGTACTGAATAGCGGTGTTGTCGCGCGAGTTCTTATCAGCTGTGTTGTCGCGCGAGTTCTTATCAGCTGTGTTGTCGCGCGAGTTCTTATCAGCTGTGTTGTCGCGCGCGTACTGAATAGCGGTGTTGTCGCGCGAGTTCTTATCAGCTGTGTTGTCGCGCGCGTACTGAATAGCGGTGTTGTCGCGCGAGTTCTTATCAGCTGTGTTGTCACGCGCGTACTGAATAGCGGTGTTGTCGCGCGAGTTCTTATCAGCTGTGTTGTCGCGCGAGTTCTTATCAGCTGTGTTGTCGCGCGAGTTCTTATCAGCTGTGTTGTCGCGCGCGTACTGAATAGCGGTGTTGTCGCGCGAGTTCTTATCAGCTGTGTTGTCACGCGCGTACTGAATAGCGGTGTTGTCGCGCGAGTTCTTATCAGCTGTGTTGTCGCGCGAGTTCTTATCAGCTGTGTTGTCGCGCGCGTACTGAATAGCGGTGTTGTCGCGCGAGTTCTTATCAGCTGTGTTGTCGCGCGAGTTCTTATCAGCTGTGTTGTCGCGCGCGTACTGAATAGCGGTGTTGTCAGCACACTGTTCAGATTGATGCAGACATGAGACCTCTATCTTACTCATGGTTTGTCCTCTCAAGTGGGGGAAAGACAATGCACAACGTTACTCACTGCTGTCAACCTGGGCCAAGTCATATCTCTCTTGTCCTAGAAACCTCAGTCCCAAATGAGAGGGTTTTTTTTCTGTTGCAGGGGACATTGTAAATACCCAGAGATACCAGCTTTTACCAGATTATATTTATATGATAATTTTCCTTTAAACCCATCTCTATCTAAGTGAGTGAGTGATTAAATGTTGAATGTGATGAGTTTTCAACACTACTAAATTGAAACTTTATTTTTTTACATGGTTTAATAATTTTTTGTTATTAAAATTGAAGTTCCTGTTTCAAAGCTTACAGATAGATGGCTAATTTGTATGTCATTGACACTTTTGGCACTTTTTTGGAGTATTTTCATAAGTTTTTGTTTTTTCCTGTAAATGATTCAATAAATACCGTACCGTGACATTCATACCGAGGTATTACCGTACCGTGAAATTCTGATACCGTTACATCCCTAGTGTCCGCCTTTCAATTTTTTTTGGACATTGGAACAGTCATTCGTGACTGATAACCTGATCTCAGTGACCACCTTTACACCAGCAATAAAGTGAGAAGTAGTTGTCAGTTTCAGGTATGAGCAACATGAACTGTGGGAGGTGCAATTAAGTTCAATAGAGTTCTGCTTTACGCAAATACCTTATGGGAATGCAGACAGTCCTGCCAGCTGCCACGCAGGCCCATAGAAAATATGTGCTTTAGCAAATTGTACTTCAACACAGGTTTGACTGCAGTTTCTAGATAGAATGACACTATGATGTCAACAACTTTACTTTCCTATCACACTAATACAGGGGTTCCCAAACATTTCAGCCCGCGACCCCAAAAATAATCATATCAGTGGCTCGCGACCCCCATTTTTCAAGGTTGTTGTACTGTAAATATGTAAATGTTGCAGACACAACTATAGGCAAATATAAACATGAGCTTATTGACAACACAAAAATGCAACAGTCTGTTAGCCATATAATGTTTTTTAAAGTCATTTATGGATTTAATTACATTTTGCTTTGAAATTAAAGGCTGATGACTGATTGTTATTTTTATGTTGTTGTTTCTTTAATGCAACTATTAACTATATTCTGTCGATTATGAATAAAATATGGTAATTCTAATAATTTAATAAAATTTATTTGAGTTTTGGATATCACCAAGCGACCCCTTGTCATTGTCCCGCGACCCCCTAGGGGGTCCCGACCCCCACTTTGAGAACCACTGCACTAATAGTTTTGACATTCATTCATTTTTCCTACTGCTTAGTCACTATTTTATAAGGCCCTCACAGGGGAATGAACCGCCAACTGTTCCAGAATGTGTTTTACGGTGTGGATGTCCTTACAGCCGCAACCCAGTCCTGGAAAATACCTATACACACTCATTAACACTTAATTGATTTAATTCACCTATAGCTCACGCCTTTGGACTGAAGGGGAAACCGGAGCACCCGGAGGAAACCCACACAAACACGGGGAAACATGCAAACTTCACACAGAAATGGCAACTGACCCAGCTGTGACTCAAACCAGCGACTAAGCCAAAGTAAAATGGATGAATGAACTACTAACCCATCCACTAAAAACATGTAATGCTCTGAAAACATTTAATTTCATGTAAATGTAATTTTATTAGATTTTTTTATATAAATATTAGTTTTTTTCTCTTTCAGAAACTATGTGAAATATAATACCTCTTGTTCTTGTGGCACTGAGTTAAAAAAAAAACTATCCCATCTTAAAATCGTTGTAAAAAAAATTGTAGACAGCGCCCTCTTGTGGATTTTTCAGTGACACCTGATAATGCCCTGATAATCACCACATATTACCTCACTAAGAACTCTTGTGTGTGGCTGTGGGCTCTTGTTCATGTTGCAGGCTGTCTACAGCCAGACAGTTTGTAACAACATACAAATGAATCTGAAGCGTTAAAGTACATCACAAAAGAGCTTACTTGCAATGGAAACTGTTAGGCAGATGTGAAATGTTCACCTGGTAGAGGGGATGTCAGTGATCCTTCTTCTCCACTGGCAGCGAAAAAGACGTCCAAGGCCTCCTGATCAGATATGTCCATCAGGTCCATCTGTTCCAGCATATCAACGTTCACCTCCATTGATGAGATGCTTCCTAAGGGCGCTGCAACAACACACAGCTTTTGAGATAAAAAGAAAGCAACTCCTGGAGAATATGGCATTTTTTGCTACATATAATCGACAACAGGTAAACTTCTGAAATATACACTCTTAGAAATAAAGTACAAATGCTATCACTGAGGTGGTAACCTTCACCTGAAGAACTTTATTTACCTTTTAGGTACTAACATGTACATTAAAAGTACAAAAGTGTATTTTTTGAAAGGGTACCCTATATATTGGTGACAATAGTTCATGGTATCACTTTATTTTGATGGTCCCTTTAAAGCATTGTGTTGAATTTAAGTTACATTGCATCTACATGCCAACTAATTCTCATTAGATTACAAGTAGACTTTTAGCTTAGGGTTTGGGTTGAGTTGACAAGTTTCTTATAGTCAGTTAAATGTCTGTATTAATATCAGCAGATATTAAGCAGACTAATACTTAAATACTAATACTTAAATAAGAAGTAACTGGCGATAGTTATAAAGCAACTTTTAGTCAACAAAATATGCAATACGAACCATCAAAATAAAGTATTCCCATGTCTGAAGCTGACCAAATTTCATGGTATTTCAAAGTTGGATTCAAACTGAATTTAGCTTGAGGTGTTGATTGCATTACTTTTTGAAGCCAACACAAAAACTGAACTCAAATTTATATTAAACTGTTTAAATTAAATACATTTCTGACCTTCAATCTAATACACTAGCTATATAGCAGACACGCAGTATATTCACCTCTTTAAATGTTTTTTCTTCCTCTCTCTAAAATACATTCACCGGCCACTTTATTAGGTACACCTTACTGGTTCGGGGTTTGCCTTCAGAACTGCCTTAATCCTTTGTGGCGTAGATTCAACAAGGTACTGGAAATATTCCTCAAAGATTGTCCATATTGACATGATAGCATCACGCAGTTGCTGCAGATTTGCACATCCATTATGTGAATCTCCCGTTCCACCACATCCCTAAGGTGCTCTATTGGATTGATATCTGGTGACTGTAGAAGCCATTTGAGTGCAGTGAACTAATTGTCATGTTCAAGAAACCAGTCTGAGATTATTTGTGGCATGGCACATTATCCTGCTGGAAGTATCCATCAGAAGATGGGTACACTGTGGTCATAAACGGATGGACATGGTCAGCAACAATACTCAGGTAGGCTGTGGAGTTAACACAATGCTCAATTGGTACTAAAGTGTGCCAAGAAAATATCCCCCACACCATTATACCACCACCAGCAGCCTGAACCGTTGATACAAGGCAGGATGGATGCCTCAGTTTTCTGTTCTTGGCTGACAGGAGTGGCACCCGGTGTGGTCTTCCGCTGCTGTAGCCCATCTGCCTCAAAGTTGGACGAGTTGTGTGTTCAGAGATGCTCTTCTGCAGACCTCGGTTGTAACGAGTGCTTATTTGAGTTACTGTTGCCTTTCTATCAGTTCGAAACATTCTGGCCATTCTCCTCTAACCTCTGGCATCAACAAGGCATTTGCGCCCACAGAACTGCCGCTCACTGGAAATTTTCTCTTTTTCAGACCATTCTCTGTAAACCCTAGAGATGGTTTTGCGTGAAAATTAAAGTAGATCAGCAGTTTCTGAAATACTCCGACCAGCCCGTCTGGCACCAACAACTATGCTACATTCAAAGTCTCTTAAATCCCCTTTCTTCCTCATTCTGATGCTCGGTTTGCACTGCAAAAAAATGCTTTTCTTACTTAGATTTTTTATCTCGTTTTTAGTCCAAATATCTACAAATTCTTAAATCAAGAAGCATTTTCTAGACAAGCAAAACATCTTGTCTTGTTTTGAGAAATAATATGTCAATATTAAGTGAGTTTTTCCTTAAAACAAGCACAATAATCTGCCAGTGGGGAAAGTAAAATAATCTTACGTCAAAAGAAAAAAACCCCATTGGCAGATTATTTTGCTTGTTTTAAGGAAAAACTCGCTTAATAATGGCAGATTATTTCTCAAAACAAGACGATGTTTTGCTTGTCTAGAAAATGCTTCTTGATTTAAGAACTTTTAGATATTTGGACTAGAAACAAGACAAAAAAGCGAAGTAAGAAAAGCATTTTTTGCAGTGTGAGCTGCAGCAGATCCTCTTGAACATGTCTACATACCTAAATGCATTGAGTTGCTGACATGTGACTGGCTGATTAGAAATTTGGGTTAACAAGCAGATAGACAGGTGTACCTAATAAATATTTTTTTCCATAACTAAATTGATTTCCATAAACATTTGATAACTAATCCTCAATATTTTACAGTAGTTTCATTACAAACATAAAAGTAGATGAATAATAAAAGATAAGAAATAAGATGATAAAATTTATAATAAAGATAACAAAAAATAATAATAAAAATCAAACTCACGTCTTTTATAATCTATCTGCAGGTGTGCAGAGGAAAGGTAGACATCTACATCATGTTGAAACACTTCCTCGAAGAATCGTTGTCTCTCTCTCAGCCTCATTTGTTGGCTTGGTTCTGTGTCCGGGACTCTCTGTGCATGTTCCGACTCCGCTACCAACGACAACAAGAACAGTCAGTTCAGTCACAATTGATATAAACACCAAAATGAGTAGTGAGTGAATAATATTTACTCAAATTATATCTACTCTTTTATACAACAGATTGGTCAAGTGCTAAACTCTACAAACAGTAGGGGGCGCTCCCTGTCTGTTATTAATCAATAAGAATGAAAATATCCCTACTATGCGTGTGGATGAAAAAAGGACTTAAAGAAAACAACGTGCTAGCAAAAATAAACATTTGCAAAATGTATATGAATCATAAATGAATTATCAATATATAATAATTATTACATTGTGTCTGTTAGTATATTTGATGAGTCAGGAGGATGACAAACATTCTTTATTTAAGCCTTTTTTGATAAGCTGCAAATAAATGTGGGTCTGTTTACCAGTCAAGTACAGTGCAAAAGTTAAATGACTAAGAAACAGCGAGGCCGCATTCCAAAAGATAATGAGCGTTGCCGGCAAAATTCAAAAACTTCTTTAGACAAATGAGATGCCAATCAGCATAAGGAACTGCCAGCAGCAAAAAATTACACCCTTTTACCTAGATTTTAAGTTTTTAAAATCTAGGTTTTTTTGTTTTTTAAACTCTAATTTTGTATTATTATTATTTAATTAAAATATTTTTTTAAATATTATTTAAATATATATATATATATATATATATATATATATATATATATATATATATATATATATATATATATATATATATATATATATATATTTAAACTCTTTTTTTTGTATGATCATAATATAAATAAAACACTTTTTAAAATTGCTGATAAAATCGTGTTGTTTTTTTAATAATTATATTGTAATAAATATTGTCATCTAAATACTCAACAACAACTAAATCAATATACTAAAACATTTAAAGGGGTGATCTAGAATGTATTTTTAAGGCTTGGTTGTGTTTATAAGATGCAAATTAATGTGTGCTCATGCTTCATTTGTAGAAAATCACATCATATATCCTGTGATTATATACTGCTAATCAGCTAACATGAAAACATCTGTCATATTTCCTGGTTCCTCTGAAAGGCCCGCCCTCAAGAGACTAATTAATCAGCTACAGTAACTTAATGTGCTGTGATTCGCGGATTGGCTACACATCAACAGGTCACGCCCCTTTTGCGCTGTGTAAATACTGTCCGTCAGAGCAGCTGTTAGCAGCATTAGCTGCTTGAATCAGACAGAAAAATAAAGAGCACAGAGCTGAACGTCATGCCTGCTCTCTTAAATAAAATCTGACACGTGTCTTTCATATATATTTTGATTATAAGCATGTGTAAGTAATATGAAACGTTCTCATATTTTTTGCGAGTTTGTTACCTTTGTTTAAAGTGGTTTGACTAATAGTTATGAATTTTCTAGCTAAATTATTAGCGGCGCCAAACAGCATTTCCTCTTGTTTACATGCTTGCATATGTCCTCACTACACTGTAAAATCCAACAGTCAGCATTATCAAATAAATTCAGAGTAGTTAACTCAATTTACTAAAAGTTAATTCTACTCATTTGAAAAGAGTTTTGTGTTGAAGGTAATGAGTTTATTGAATACCTCATTACTTTAACTTAAATGGAGTAAGTTCCCAGTACTCATATAGATTAGTTCTTTAACTAAAGGGTTTCTAGCAATCGGTTTCCTCAAATGATTTGAGTTGCCTTAACATATTGGGTTTTGCAGTTGGTTTGAGTTCTCTTCATTTATTGGGTTTTACTGTGCTTAAATTGCTTAATTTACTCAAATTTAGTACTCATTAGGATTAGTTTTTGAATTTAAAGAGTTTGTTGTAATCGCAACAGAAATGTTGGTTGGAGGAGTTTAAGCCGAATCCAGCTCTGAACTAGGAGAGATTCCGGAAGCTGTCCTTTGTCAAATGCTAGCTATATATATTTTTATAATTCTCTGGAACATAATTAAAATTAAACTGTAAGCACTTCTCTCTTTGTGTCCTTTGAAAGCCCAAATACAGAAACAAAACAAGCTCTGTGGAAATAGCAGCGTTTGGACGGTATTTTAGCTTTCTCTGCTATAACATTTTATCGCCTCTGGCCTCGCCCCTTTACTGCGCAGGGTGAAGGCCCGTGCACACCCAGACGTTTTTTGCTCACGTTTTCCGTCCTTGTTTAACGCCTCCAGACAAAATAAAGGGTGTCAATGTGATCGTGCACACTAACGCGCAAAACGCCAGGCCCAAAAGCATCATTAAAAAAAAACGCCTCATGCTTGTTCTTTTTTATTTGACGCGCCGTGTTAAAACCTTTTCCACCTATCAGATAAGCACTTTTGCTCACGTGCACGGAGTGGCTGAAGTTACAGTAAACAGCACTTAGAGGCGCTCAAGTGCAAAACTGTCAATGAGAGCGGACATTGAAGAAGATGCACAGAGAACGCTTAGCTGCTTATTGCACTGGTGAACAATAATCATTTCTTCATCACAAGAGCTGGAGCTGCTACTTGAATAATCTATGCTTGTTCGAGTAACCAGTAACTTTAACAAGGGTGTGAACTTCCTCTCTTCCTCTTCTTTTGTGTTACAAGCGGGTGTCGGAAGCTTAAAGTTGTGTAGCGCCATCTACCTCAAGGAGTGATTTTGCATACTCTTCTGCTTGACGGCAGTGAAAATCAATTGGGTTTGAATGCGGAATAACGTCTCGTAAAAAGCTGACGATAAACGCAAACAAAAAGCGTCCCGGTGTGTAGGAGCCTTGAGAGCGCCTGGTGAATGCGTGTAACCTGAAGCCCTTGTGATCCCTCTAACCTGGATGTATTTTCTTGTAGTCCCCAAACTTTGTTCGCTAAAGACTTTGCTAAGCTAACTTTGTAAAAGCCAATGTCTCCCTTTGAGCATATTACATTCAGAGATGCTGTTTATGTTCATATAGCTACATTACACATCAACTAAAGTTTAAAATGTGATATCGTAGTGGACCACCCCTTTAACAAATGGTATTGTCCCTACTGAAAAATCCAGCTTAAACCAGCCTAGGCTGGTCAGCTGGTTGACTAGCCTAATTTTAGAGGGGTTTTGGCCATTTCTCAGCTGGTTTCCAGCCATTTTCAGCCTGATCTTACCTGGTCAGGCTTAAAAATGACCAGCTAAATCCAGCCAAAACCAGCTTAACCAGCCTGGTTTAAGCTGGACATAGCTGGTTTTGGCTGGGCTGGTCAAGCTGATTTAAGCTGGTCATCTTCCAGCCTGACCGGCTAAGACCAGGCTGGAAATGGGTGGAAACCAACCTGGAAATGGCCAAAACCCCTCTAAAACCAGCCTGGTCGACCAGCTTAAACCAGCCTAGGCTGGTAGTCAATAGAATATTTAACAATTATATAAATTTTTACCAAAATTCTAAACGGGTAAAACAAGTGTAAGTTTGACAGCAACTTGTAGAAGTAACATTGCCTTGACAAGAGCACTGACCTTTAATCTGAAACAGAGATGTTAGTCACTGTTCTACATATAAACAGAGTTCTCTCAATGTGTGGCAAGACACGCAGAAGCATCCCTAAATAGACAATATGAGTCATCTGCCACCCTGACCCCAGCCATTTAAAACGCAAATACCAGTTCACAGTTAAGCAGTGCTGACCGACTTCCTTTAGTTTTGGTGAAAATAATATCAAATATAATCAATAAATATCACTAACATCAGCAGTCTGTTCATAGACATTCATGACTTATTTTTCAAAGCATTCAAATCTCTTTACATGACACACAACCAACAAATCGTCGGACTAATAGTGGGCTGTCCGTAAGACATGTTCACCCTGACATTTGTGTTTCAGTGTCCTTGAAAAAGTGACACAGCTGAGCTGAAACAACAGCCCTAAACCTTGCACCAAAGGGGCTCCAAAGAGAATGGCATTCTTCTGCTTTAACAAGTCATGCAGCTTACACAGATACAGCGTCCCGCAACTCCTCCATAATTAGAAGGCACAAGCTGAGCCTGAAATAATTGGATATGCCTTTTAAACCTGATCTAAAATAGGAATAACGTGAAGATTATCTGGTGTGTGCTGGGAGAACTGATCACGTTCAGCTGAGTTCAGACATGCTGAACAGGGGTGTCACTGAAAGGCCATAACAGGGTGCAACGTGACAAAGCATTTCATTTTCTACTCAGAGAACTGGGTTACATACATGAACCTTCCAAAAGTGGCACCAGTCTGATAAAACAAAACAAGTATACTAAATGGTGCAGTGCCCTGAATGACTCTTGCTCTATGCTCTCTGACTTGAGTTAAGCCATCACTGAAAAAAGCAAAGAGGCAGAATCAAAACTAAGCATATGCTTTTGTAAGCTCACGTTGCTAGGTGGTGGTGAACAATTCACCTGTGCATGTCATTAAGAAAACAAATTTGTTTGCCCTTCTAATCTTTCATTGAAATCTGAAAACGCATTTCCTGTTTGTTTTTAGTTATATTATCATATTATGATTTTAAGGTAATGGCTTAAAATACTTAACCACGCTGCAGCAACTGTCAGTTTTGACAACAGACAGAAAGGCAGGAGGTGTCTGTTAGATTGTAATAGCTCTTCTACAATGTTTTTTTCTCAATATTTTTGAATGAAATACCTATTTTACTACATCCAATCAGCTCGTAGTACAAAAACAAGCCACACCCACTTTTTGCTCATTTAAAATTTCGTTTCTCTAGGAACTGCGTCACGATACGGAAAAAATAATGATCACAACTTACAATTCTTAGGGACTTTAAAGGGATACTTCACCCAAAAAGGAAAAATCGGTCATCATTTACTCATCCTTGGCTTGTTCCAAACTACTTTAAGTTTTTAATTTTATGACATTATCAGCAGCAAGATGTTCCTGGAGCTCTTTGGAGGTGGTATGTGGTCTGTCTGTGACTATTCTAACCATTCTTCGTCTTTGCTTTTCAGATATTTTTCTTGGTCTACCACATCTTTCCTTCACAAGAACTGTTCCTGTGGCCTTCCATTTTCTTACTATATTTCTGATTGTGGAGATACAGACTTGAAAAACCTTTGTAATTTTTTTGTATCCTTATCCTAATTGATGCTGATAAATTGTCCACGTTTTTAGGTGTATATATATATATATATATATATATATATATATATATATATATATATATATATATATATATATATATATATATATATATATATATATATATGAGCAATATCACACGAGTAGCAGTGCGTTATGGTTGTATATCGGCACTGGTGGGAGGTGTGCGTTGTGCCCCCACCAGTGCCGATATACAGCCATATCGCACTGCTACAAGTGTGATATTGCGTTTCTACAACAGTTTGACGGCATAATTGTGTATATAAAAACAAGATCAAACATGGAGAGTCTCAGAAACCCTTTTGTATGAGGAACTACTTTCTTCCAGATTCAAATCATAAGCTGACAGTTAAACAGTTGAGCGTGCATCTTTTAAACTTTAGATCTAGAATGTCTGCTTTTTGCTGGCTGAAAGTGGGCAGAGTAATACACAAAGGGTAAAGAGGCTGTAGGAGTTCTGATATTGCAGAATATCGCATGGCTATCAACCAGATTTGAGAAGCAGACAGAACTTTTGTATATATATGAGCAATTCCAGCGTTATGGATGTGACATTTGCAGTATAAACTCAACACATAAATTCACAGTGAAAGCATATGTTACATTATATTGAAACATCAGTTTATATTTTCCCAAACAACTCACCACAGAGTTATGGGACCAGAAAAATATCCATCTGTAAACATGTTTTGTACTTTAAATGAAGAAAATAAACATGCGTTATGGATGTGACAAAAAAAGTATGCGGGTTTGCAGTATACAGCATAGAAATTCAGTGAATTAAACTGCACATCCCAAAATAAATAATGATAATCAAAAGGTTAAGAGTTGGCTCTCTATAAAACAAAAAATGATTGGTTTTATTTAATTTAATATTTTCACATTTATGAGGAAAAAAGTGTCGTTATGGATGTGACATCTCTCCGTTATGGATGTGACGAATGTGAAATTGCCACATGTCTGACTTTGGTAAATCAAATAGAATAGTTTGAAAAAATTGACAGATGCATATTTGAGTATTTCTAAAATACTGTAAAATACTTGCTTACCCAAAATACCCAGAAACAGTTTCCGTAATTTGTTGAAAATTATCTTTTTTTTCATGGCAAGGTTGACATTTGCATGAAATTGCTCATATATATATATATATATATATATATATATATATATATATATATATATATATATATATATATATATATATATATATAAATATGTATATGTGTGTGTGTGTATGTATGTATATATATATATATATATATATATGTGTGTGTATGTATTTATGTGTGTATATATTTTTTTTTCAAGAATATATTATTTATATATACAGTTAGGTCCATAATTATTTACTTAGACATCCACACAATTCTAACATTTTTGGCTCTATACACAAACACAATTTGCATACGTGCATCCCACTTGTTAAGGGTCCTCACTTACTCATACAGTACACTAAGTGAAATTTTAGCATACACCCGGAAGAAACCCACGCCAACACGAGGAGAACATGCAAACTCCACACAGAAATGCCAACTGACCCAGCCAAAGCTCGAACCAGCCACCCTCTGGCTGTGAGGCGAACGTGCTACACACTGCACTATGACGTCGCCCCATTTCCTTTTTATTTACATCTACAGAATCCACGAGTCATCACATCTGACAGGCAATCCACCACAGTAGGCAGTTGTGTAAGGTTTGGACGGGGTCATTCTCTCTTGCCTGGTGGCAGCAGTGAGGACGAAGGGAGGTATCCAGGGGCCACAGAGCTGTCACTCTGATTAACTAATCAGATCAGCACTAGCTGACCACCACAGCCACAAAGGGCAAAGGGGAAGCTGGATGTGCCACTTGTGTTTCCATCTGACAGTACTGTGTAGCTCTGTGCAAGCAACACTGGATTTTTAATATGATTTAGCCTTTGATGTAATTAATATAATATCATTTAATATTTGTTTTATAGGGTCTATTTAGAGGCATAAACTCCATATATACTGTAGATTACTGAATAAAAGACTGCTATCTGCTAATCTGCTATCGCTGCTGCAGAGCAAAGACGATAAAGATAATAGAAACAAACAAAACAAATCTAACATGAATCCAATAGATGTTTATCTGAAAAACAATCCTGGGCATTTAAAAAGCATAACGCATATTTATAAAAGCAATGCTAATTGACCTAGCCTTTATCACTGTATGTGTTTTATGTACTCATACAACTCATAAATGGCCTTCACAGTCACCAGATCTCAATCCAGTAGAGCACCTTTGGAATGTGGTGGAAAAGGAGATTTGCGTCATGCATGTGCAGCCGACAAATCTGCAGCAACTGTGTGACGCTTTCATGTCAATATGGAGCAAGTTCTCTGAGGAATATTTCCAGTACCTTGTTGAGTCTTTGTCACAGAAGATTAAGGCAGTTCTGAAGGCAAAAGGGGGTCCAACCCGGTACTAGTCGCCACTGGCTTGCATGGTTCAGGATATGAAAAGCTACTCATCGATAAATTTGCTCTTAAGTGTGGACTCTCAATAATGACTTCAAACCACACTGAACTGAGCTAAACTGAACTGAACTTAAACACTAAAAACTGAACTACCCTGATCCAGCTACTATGACCATTTATGTGAAGCTGCTTGTTCAACCTTTACATGCTCCACCTGAGCCAAATAATGAGAAAGAACCAAATCTCCTACCACAGCTATGCTGATGACACTCAGATCTACCTAGCCTTACTGCCTAATGACTACAGCCCCATTGACACCCTCTGCCAATGCATTGATGAAATGAGCAATTGGATGTGCCAAAATTTTCTTCAGTTAAACAAAGAGAAAACTGAAGTCATTGCGTTTGGGAACAGAGATGAGGTTCTCAAGGTGAATGCGTACCTTGGCTTTAAGGGTCAAACAACAAAAAATAAGGTCAAGAATCTTGGTGTGACTCTAGAGTCAGATCTGAGTTTCAACAGTCATGTCAAAGCAGTCAGTAAATCAGCATACTATCATCTCAAAAACATTGCAAGAATCAGATGCTTTGTTTCCAGTGAAGACTTAGAGAAACTTGTTCATGCTTTTATCAGCAGCAGGGTGGATTACTGTAACAGCTTACTCACTGGCCTTCCCAAAGAGACAGTTAGACAGTTACAGCTCATCCAGAATGCTGCAGCCAGAATTTTGACTAGAACCAGGAAATCAGAGCACATCACACCTGTCCTCAGGTCTCTACACTGGCTCCCAGTTACATTCAGAATAGATTTTAAAGTATTATTACTGGTCAATAAATCACTAAATGGCCTAGGACCTCAATACATTACAGATATGCTCACTGAATACAAACCCAACAGATCACTCAGATCTTTAGGATCATATAAACTAGAAATTCCAAGAGTTCAGTCAAAGCAGGGTGAATCTGCCTTCAGCCACTATGCCCCTCGCTGCTGGAATCAGCTTCCAGAAATGATCAGATGTGCTCCAACATTAGGCATGTTCAAATCAAGACTGAAAACACATCTGTTTAGCTGTGCCTTTACTGTATGAGCACTGTGCTACGTCCGACAGATTACACTATTATGTTTTTTCGTTTTCTTTTTCATTCTTTTATAACCTATTTTAACACATTTTAAATTGTTTTTATCTGTTTTTTAATCATTTTTATTGTCTGCATTTTATGTCCTAAACTTGTCTTTTTTTATTCATGTTTATGTAAAGCACTTTGAATTGCCACTGTGTATGAAATGTGCTATATAAATAAACTTGCCTTGCCTTGCCTTGCTTGGACACAATCTACATTGTAAAAGCGCTATACAAATAAAGCTGAATTGAATTGAATAGTAAGGTGTACCTAATAAAGTGGACAGTGAGTGTATGTGTATGCAAAATAGGGGAACCATATCAAGACATTTTAATAAAAAAATTGGAGATCAAAAAAAAAAAAAAAAAACAAGTACATGTTAATTAAATGTTCTCAATTACGGTTAATGATAAATGTTTAGCAAACGTCTACTTGAATGTCTAGCATTAAACAAAAGACATTCTAAAAGTCAACGTTAAAAAGTTAAAATTCCGCCGTCCTTTACTCATATTCCACTTGTTTGAGTTTCTTTCTTCTTATGAACACCAAAGAAGAAAACCTGAAGAATGCTGGATGGTATGGTAATAGCTGCTCTTTTGAGTGAAAATGATGAGGAAATGTACATTGTTTTGAGTGAACTGTCCTTTAATCCCGCCAGAACAGGGGACTGAAATAAACTAAGCACCTTCAGAGGCATTCTAGTATCCAAATGTGAAACCGTTCAACATCTATCTTTAAACACACCACCTGAAACACTACAGGGATCTCCTCCTCTACGGTTTTTCCATGACCGTATCCGAGTTCAATATTTAACAACATACACCGGTGTTTATAGGAAAGGTTGAGGCACTTAAAACTCAGCAGACATACCTTGAAAGGAGATTGCATAACCAGTGTGGTGCGACTCAGTCCTTAACATCTGCTGTGTGTGTATTTCTAGGGGTGCATGTGTGTGTGGAAAAAAAAAAAAACTAGGATGACTTGGTGCTTCTGAAATAACACAGGGTTAAGTGCTTTGCTCAGGGGTGCAGCTGCAGTGTTTGTTTTATTCTCTGGCATTCCCTTCCAGTCAAATCGCATTTTCTTTGACATGATCGAGAAAGGAGCAAGTCAGGGAAAATGGGATTTGACTGAGCTATTGTCCTTAGAAAACTAAATTTTGCTGCCCACTGCTGCACTTAGTGACATGCCATTGCAGTGGGCATGATGTTTATTTATGTCAGCTGGCGAGAGTTGCAGAGCTCATCGCTTCTTCATCTGCCAGTGATCGTCATCTTTACGTCATGATCAGTCCCATGATTCCCCGCGGGCCTGCGCTCCGCTAGTGTCTGAAGGGAAATTGCGTTTACATTTCACCAGATCTGGAACTACATATTTGGTGATGTACTGTATCGACGTCAACGCGTTCAAGCAAAAGATCCAAACCCAACTCAATTCATTTATTCGACTCTGAGTCGACTATTTCGTTAAGGAACCAATCGTTTTAAACACAGTGCACTTTCGGATTTAAACCACAGCTGAATGTTTTCATTCACTTAGTGCTTTGTTACACACTGCATGGAAGCTTGTTTTCAAAAACCCATAATAGGACCTTTAAAGGGTCACGAAACACCAAAACACATTTTTTAAGCTGTTGACAGTCGTATATGTGTTTCACACTGCTAAAAACACCATTAGGACACCTATATTTCACTAAAAAGTGTAAATTGGTTGTTTTTGCATTATTTCAAGCAAATTCGCACTTCCGGTTTGAAACGAATTTTTGAAGCTGCGTCACGGCTATGAGATAATAGTCTGTATTCCAGCATGCAGACTGGACGTCTGTGCCAGAGTGTGTCTTATTACGTCTTACAGTGTGTTGCATTAATGCATGAGTAAGGCTTGGTTCAAACCAATCAGCGCGCTCTATTGTGCAACTTCATTAATATTCATTACTGTCACAGTGTTTAGACCAGTGGTTCCCAAAGTGGGGGTCGGGACCCCCCTAGGGGTCGCGGTATAATGAAGAGGGGTCGCCTGGTGATTTCCAAAAATCTATTTATTTTCAATTAACCACTAGAATTACCATTTTTTACTGAAGGGAAAAAAAATAGTTGTTTATAGTTGCATGCAATATTGTTACTATGGTAACTTATAGTTACTAGTTCTATTGGATTGCGACCCCTGGGGAAATTACATAATATTAAAGACACAGCAATAGCGTCAGATGCAGCAGATTGATTTTATGGCACCAGGTTAACCTTTCTGGCCCATTTACAGCACTGACATACATTAAAAAAAATAAACGAAGAATAGAATTGGGTCTATTGGAGTGTGTGCGCCATTGCATGCAAGGTTTCTGTATTTATAACCACCTCAGAGGATATTGGGGGTCACGAGTCACTGGCATTGTCATTTTTGGGGTCGCAGGCTGAAAAGATTGGGAACCCCTGGTTTAGACGACAGAGACGCCACGTTGTGTTGGCAAAACAAGCGTGAAGTGTTGCTTTTATAGTTTGCTGCAGTTAAGTTTTGTTTTCATTTTCTCTCTGTGAGAGCGCAGCTGGAGTCACGTGTGGATTAACAGTGTACTCGACGCTCGACAACAATTACTTAACGTTACGTGTCTAGTAAGGAGGCACATTGTTTACCTGAGAGCTGTTCTCATCTGCAAACGCTGAGATCCGCTTGTAGTCTTCTCTAAATAAAGACGCGGCTCTAGTTGCTGGTGATTGTCCTGTCTCTACAGATTTGGTAAGTGAGTGACCAGTGCTCTTTGTTCATTCAGTTTGTTCGTATCGAACAAACTATTGCAACAAGTGTAAACATGTTAGCACCACAACCAAACTTTAACCTCGTGAAGGATTTTCACCGCATTTTGTGACCGGAATAACACACGCGGCTTTCTGACGCTACCTCCCGTGTGCATCTAAGGGTGCTTTCACACCTACACTTTTGTTTCGGAACGTATCTCGTTTGCCCAGTTAGCGCGGTTCGATTGGCATATGTGAACAGGGCAATCGCGCTTTGTTCCGCGCCAAAGTAATCGCTCCGAGATCGCTTGAGTGAGGTGGTCTCGGCTCGATTGAAACGAACCCTGGAGCGGTTCGATTACAGTGAGAAAGCGATCCGATCCGAGCGCGGTTATATCACAGTGTTTTATGGATATGTAATAGGCATACGGCGATATGAAGAGAGAATTATGAGTAGGGCGGGAAGTTTCGCGAGTCTCCGGATGCCTGCAAACGAGTGATGATCTCCCGGTAATCTCGCGTCTCCCTCCCGGTCATCAAATAGGCTACGTCGCGCACCCTTCTCACCCCTCCCCACCGCATCTCACCCCTCCGCACCGTACCGCGCGCACACCTTGTCAATCACCATCAAACCCCAAACTCTCCTGACAGCTTACCGGGACGCTGCAAAATAAACCCTGACACTCTGACCAATGTGAGGAGAGTTTACTCGCACGTGACTTGTTTTAGCTCTTTTGGTCCGTTTAGAAACTTTGCAGTGTGAAAGCGAACCGCTCCAAGAGCAAAGAGCAACAATGTAACAATTGTAATCTCTGTTTCGGAACAACTGAATCGATTCACAGGTGTGAAAGCACCCTAAGTTTCCGGGAAATGCTGAGTTTTTTTTTTCTCTCATTCGTCGTGCGGTATCAAATATTAGAGCAGTTCCTCGAATCAAATATCTCGTTTGTCGCGAGGGGCATGAATGAATTCCCTGAATGAAAGAGCCAAACTACAGTTAAAGTCCACCATTTAATAATTTGGCAAATAATTCGACTACAGATGTCCATATAAACACAGTCACTTTATCCCCTGTGTGTGTGTGTGTGTGTGTGTGTGTGTGTGTGTGTGTGTGTGTGTGTGTGTGTGTGTGTGTGTGTGTGTGTGTGTGTGTTTGTGTGTGTTTGTGTGTGTGTGTGTGTGTGTGTGTGTGTTTTGACTCTGAAAGTCAGTGTGCCCAAATAGACACTCCCACACCAATGCCTCTTTTCTTCCTCCGACACTCCCCCCTAAACCGAGCTGGACACGCCCACTTTTCTGACTTTTTCCAAAGTAGAGGTGTGAAAACACCCTGCTGAAACGAAGGGGATTTATGGCCCTTTAAACGTGACGATTTTGTAATGGCACAACAGTTAAGCGGGCACTTGGGCTGGCTGACTGAAAATTAAGTCCAGGCGCATATACCCCATTCCTTGGCTAGGAAATGGATCTGTAAAACCATCTGGAGTATTTTTGCATTTGTGTATCAATGCATGGCTCCTTTAAAAACCCTAACCAACATTTAATAAAGATAGTTTATGGAGCTTACAGGAACAGTGATTTGCTGTAGAGTAGTATGTTTTAAAACTGATCAGACAGTGTTTTTAAAATCAGCCTAAGTGATTGATTTGGACTGAATGACTACATCACGAGTCCTTCTGGTTGTGCCCAAAATCATCCAATAAGATCATTCATAGGACGAGTAAACAACCACATGAAGATGAGATCACTCCATTTTTCTTTTCCTCTCCAGAGTTTCTTCTCTTTCTCTCATTCATCCCCTATTTTTCCGCACACTGTGTTGTCCATTCATACAGCTGTATGCCGGGACGGGTGAGCAAGACTTTTTGGATCAAAGGCGGATTGTGTGTATCGTCTGAATTGTCAGCCTCTCCATACAAGGCAAAGCTCTGTTTCCTCCCTGCCTCATCCCCAGCTTTTTCTGTCACACTGGGCTGTACACTAAGGCTTTCTGGGGATTATGGTCCAGAAGAACATTACGCCGCATTCCCTGGCCCTTGCAGAGTCACCAATCAAAACAATATAAAAAGACTTCATGTACAGTTGAAGTCAAACTTATTCGCCGGCCTGTGAATTTATTTTTTTTTTCAAATATTTCCCAAATGATGTTTAACAGAGCAAGGAATTTTTCACAGTATTTCCCTTAATATTTTTTCTTCTGGAGAAAGTCTTATTTGTTTTATTTTGGCTCGAATAGAATTTTTTTTTAAAAATTTAAAAACTATTTTAAGGTCAATATTATTAGCCCCTTTAAGCTATATATTTTTTCCAATAATCTACAGAACAAACCATTGCTATACAATGACTTGCCTAATGACCCTAACCTGCCTTGTTAACCTAATTAACCTAGTTAAGCCTTTAAATGTCACTTTAAGCTGTTTAGAAGTGTCTTGAAAAATATCTAGTAAAATATTATTTACAGTCATCATGGCAAAGATGAAATAAGTTAGTTATTAGAAATGAGTTAATAAAACTATTATGTTTTAGAAACGTGTTAAAATCTTCTTTCTGTTAAACAGAAATTTGAGAAAAAATAAACAGAAGCTAATAATTCTGACTTCAACTATCTGTGTGTGTATGTATATATCAACTCAACTCACTTTATTTCTATAGCACTTTCACAAACCACAATCATTACCAAAGTGCTGTACATAAAACACATAAAGCGCATGCAAATATACACAAAACTAAAATACATAAACTCACATCACATGATCAAAAGCTAAAGAAAATAAGTGTTTTCAGTGACCTCTTAAAAGAAAAGAAGAAGTTTGAGCTGTTCTTAAAGAGAGTGGAAGATTGTTTCAAAGTCTTGGAGCCGCTATACTGAGAAAGCTCTATCACTTCGACATTTTAAGCGTGATCTAGGAACTTGCAAATACAGAGATCTCACAGGTTGGTGCATAATAATTAGCTCAGAAATATACTCAGGGGCCAGGCCATGGAGGGATTTATAAACATACAACAGAACTTTGTACTGAATTCTAAACTGGATTGGCAGCCGGTGTAGAGAAACAAGTACAGGTGGAATGTGTTCTCGTTTTTTTTGTGCCTGTTAAGAGTTCTGGACTAGCTGCAGTCGCGAGAGAGAGGCCTGACTCACACCCGGATACAATGCGTTGCAATAGTCCAGACGAGAGGAGATGAAAGCATGAACAACCTTCTCTACATCACTGAAAGAGAGGACTGACTTCAGCTTGGCAATATATCTAAAATAGAAAAAGCTATTTTTGACAACCGCATTAATTTGGAGATCAAATTTTAGCTCAGAGTCAAAGATGACACCAAGACTCTTTACAGAGGAATGTATTTTCCCAGGAAGCAATGACAGATTGCCATTAGAATCCGAACCTTTTTGGCCAAAAACAATGAGTTCGCACTTGTCTTTGTAAGGCTTGAAACTTACGCTGCTATTCTGAACCAATAGTCGGAAACAGAAAGCAGTTGAAGGATGGCGTGTTTAAATCTATTATTTATCTGACTCCATTGTAATTAATCTGACTCCATTAAAGTTGTTATCATCATTGATAAAGAGAAAGAATCTCTACGTCTTAAAGCAGGCAAAGATGTTTATTAAGTTACATGTTTAAATATACAGACAGTAGAATGAAACAAACTAGCATACTGTATACAGAAATTAGCTGTAACATATGCACTGCTGAGCAACAAAGACAGTGAAACTGCCTTTGTTAGCATATGAGGCTACGCACCGGTGTGCGGGAGATGCAGAGTAAAAGCCATTCTCCCAGATCAACAGTTACCTTTCCCTATTATATCCTGAGCAAAGCCTTGTCAAACATGAGTGAAAACCAACCCCCAAAACCAGCTGAACATGAGAACAAAGTTGAGGAGATAAAGTGGGGGAGAAGAACATTAACATACTCTCCTCAGGTCATGACTCAGCAAATATATTGTAGATTGAAATACAATTAATCGATGTCTCTGTTGATTTCATCACTACAACACTGAAGTCATAAACTGTCAAATGACACCAAACATGACAAAGTTATCTGAAAGAAGAACACAAGCAGATGAATTGTGTATGGTGAAGAGCACATGGTTACTAAGCAAATGGCAGAGATGTGTATCGGAGCTGTGAGGAACTCTGCCTCACCAGGAGGACCCATCCCATGCTTGGAATGTCTCAGTAGTCCTTCATTAGCATAGAAGGAAAAGTATATCATATTTTCTCAGCTTACATCTTCATTCAGTTGGAGAACACTTCACATCAGCCAAACAATTAAACAAAGTCTGAAGGGAGGATTGATCCCAAGATTTTATAGGGAAGTAGATTTGAGAGTCATCAGCATATAGATGGTAATTTATGCCATGCTTTTCAAAGATTTTTCCTATCGGAAGTAAGGGAAAACATAACAAGACCCAGTATTGAGCCCTGTATATGTATATATATATATATATATATATATATATATATATATATATATATATATATATATATATATATATATATAGTTAAAGTCGGAAGTCTTTGTATTCAATACTGTAACTCTCTGACTAATATACATCAATAAAACAGAGTTAAACTAAAAATGTGTTGAAAAAAACTCTCCATTAAACAGAAATTGGGGAAAAAAAAATATACAGGGGGTTAATAATTCAGGACGGCTAATAATTCTGATTTCAATTGTGGGTCTTGATTTTAATCGGCATTGGCTTCTCATTTACAGGAAGTCTTCAGTTTGTATAAATAGTCATAGGTTTGCATAATTACAGCCACAGCAGGAATGCTTTAACCACACATCAACCCCTTTTAGTCATCTCTCCCACATACTTTTCTTTTTTTTTTCAGGAGGTGACTTTCAGAAGCATTACAGCCCCAAGTATAACCTAGAACTTGTTGACCACATCCCTCTGAGGACAGTTGGAAAATAGGACATGGGAAATAAACTTTCCAGATGAGTGAGTTAAAAGTTCTTGTGTTAAACCGTAGGGACTAGACAGTGACAGGCATGATTTACTAAGAAACTATAACTTCAAAAATAAAATATAAAAACATTTTATTACAGAAACACAAGTTTGGCATTATTGGACCTGATTTAATGAAGACTGCATAAATGTATTCAGCTGTTCAAGATACACAAGCTCTTAAAAAGACCAAAAATAAAAATGTAAACACTATGTACTAATTCCAAATCATTATTGAGTTTGAATTATTGAGTTGACACAGACACACCCGAAAGAGAATAATTCGGAGAAAGTAACCATTGACTTCCATAGTAAGAAAAACAAATACGTTTACTGGTGTCCAGCTTTTTTTCCAATGTTTTTTTTTTGTGTGTTCAACAGAATAAATTTGAAACAAGAGTAAATGATGACAGCATTTTAAGCTTTTGGGCAAACTAAGGTTTCATTAACATAATGATGAAAATACACTCACCGGCCACTTTATTAGGTACACCTGTCCAACTGCTTGTTAATGCAAATTTCTAATCAGCCAATCACATGGCAGCAACTCAATGCATTTAGGCATGTAGACATGGTCAAGATGATCTGCAGCAGTCATTAGAATGGGAAACGTGGCATGGTTGTTGGTGCCAGATGGGCTAGTCTGAGTATTTCAGAAACTGCAGATATACTGGGATTTTCACACACAACCATCTCTAGGGTTTACAGAGAATGGTCTGAAAAAGAGAAAACATCCAGTGAGCGGCAGGTCTGTGGGTGCAAATGTCTTGTTGATGCCAGAGGTCAGAGGAGAATGACCAAACTGGTTTTTGCTGATAGACAAGCAACAGTCACTTAAATAACCACTCGTTACAACTGAGGTAAGCAGAAGAGCCTCTCTGAACACACAACACATCCAACGTTGAGGCGGATGGGCTACAGCAGCAGAAGACCACACCGGGTGTCACTCCTGTCAGCTAAGAACAGGAAACTGAGGCTACAAATTGCACAGGCTCACCAAAATTGGACAATAGAAGATTGGAAAAACGTTGCCTGGTCTGATAAGTCTCGATTTCTGCTGCAACATTCAGATGGCAGGGTGAGAATTTGATATAAACAACATGAAAGCATGGATCCACTGTGCCTTGTATCAATGATTTAGGCTGGCGATGGAGGTGTAATGGTGTGGGGGATATTTTCTTGGCACATTTTGGGCCCATTAGAACCAATTGAGCATCGTGTCAACGCCACAGCCTACCTGACTATTGTTGCTGTCCATGTCCATCCCTTTATGATGAGTGTACCCATCTTCTGATGGCTACTTCCAGCAGGATCATGTCAAGGGGTTGAAAGTCGAGGACGAAAGTGAAGACCGGGGGGTGGGGGGCGTAGGATGGCAGGTGGGGCGGTCTTGGATGAAAATGGGGACTGCGCAGGATGTCTAGGACGCCGCACTAGGCAGCCGCCTAGGTCGCCTCAATAGATGTGCCAGCCCTGCCAACCTGGTACTAAGAAGGTGTACCTAATAAAGTGGCCGGTGAGTGTATTTACTGACCAAAAATGAATAAATCAATCATGTTTTTGTGAAACATATAATTTGTATTCTACATCCACACTCACAATATAGGATAATCTATAGCATACATATTAAGCCTTTAAAAAAGGTAAATCGTATATAAGTAGGTAAACGTATTAGATGTGTTTACTTTGATGCTGCTCAGTGCAGGTGCAGAAATGCTTTGTATGATAGCTGATAGCATGGATAATTATTTTTTTTTTTAAAGAATGACCTTTTTCCTTTCACAAAAATATTCCATAAAATGATAAACATTATAAGACACCAACATTTCTTCCTTCTGCTTTCTGCTGTACAAGTCAACTACAAGGACTACTATAATGCTTCCAACATATTTCCCTCAAGGTTAAAATGTAGCCTCCAAATTGTTAAATTATCTGTTATAATATTGTGTACTCCTTGGGTCATCATGTTTATGTAACATTCAGTCCCGAGCACAGTGTGATGATGTCACAGGTCTGTTATAAAAGATGTCATGCCATACCAATGTCATGATTTGTCAGGTCATTTGCAACTGCTGATGTTCATTAGTGTATTCCAGCTTTGCTGATCTCTGACCTGCTGTGCTTTCACAATGTCATCTAACAAACTGCACAGTACGCCACTGACATTAGCATGCCACGTTGTGTTTGCTTTATCTGGCGTCACTTGCCCCTATAGGTGCTGTTGTAGTTCCTAATTACATTTTAAAGACTCTTAAGTCTTAAGTCTCTCTCATGCATAGCCCTGTTATGGTATCTATTTTTTTGTTGTACGACAAATTGCACCAAAATATATTGCGATAAACAATATTATTGTCATTTTAAGACCATTTAAGGCCAGAATAACAATAAAACAGCATCATAATGCAAGTACACTCTTCCAAAGGACTCATAATATTTTATTTTTAAGAATATTTCATTTAATTATAGTCATTTTAACAGTTTAATAATTAGGTATTGGAATTAGAATGTGAAAATGCATATCCTAAATAAATAATAATTAATGTAAACCATAAAATCCAAGGTAAAAAGTAACAAAGGCTGTGAGATCTACCAGGCTCCATTTCCCATAACACCCTAGGAACTGATTATGGACTAACCAGTTACCCACAGGTATATTTCAGCTGCACACAATGCTGAGTTTTGTTTGGATCATTAAAAAGAGACTGAAAGAAAATGCCAAAGACAATAGGAAGAAACTAGAAAGGGTCAATGGTTTCATAAAAGCCAAAGGAAAGTGGGAGAAATTAGGTTTACTGGAAGAAATAGAAGGGATGGAGCAATAATCCTGAGGCTTTGGTTTGGTCATAATTGTTGTCATTGTGGGCAAGAAGAAACAGTAAAACATGTTATGATGCATTGTCAGAAATATGAAGCAGCAAGAAGTCATTTTATAAAGAAACTATAAGAGATTAAAATATGGTGTGATTTAATCAGCGTATTGAGAAAACAATCAAAATATGTATTATGTTAAATTACTGAGAGAATTTATTTTAATTTTGGAAGGATATTGGAACTTTATTTGGTATTTTTGTAGCATTGGTTGTACACTCGCTATTGTGGTGCATTGTGGGATTGATTGAGTCCGCTATGGTTTCGGACACCACTAACAATGGCTGTTCTCTCAAAGATTGTCAGACACCCAAATGAAAATATACTAAAGTAATAACTAAAGTAAAGTAATAACTAATAGTCAATACTATAGTGTTTGTATCCATACTGACACTGACACCTCCAATAGAGATTGTGCGTCATCTAAAATGTGGCTAGAATTGGTTTATATGAATGAACGATATACACTCATACATAAACTGCTTGTTAACGCAAATTTATAATCAGCCAGTCACATGGCAGCAACTCAATGCATTTAGACATGGTCAAGATGATCTGCTGCAGCTCAAACCGAGCATCAGAATGGGGAAGAAAGGTGATTTAACTGACTTTGAATGTGGCCTGGTTGTTGGTGCCAGACGGGCTGAGTGTTTCAGAAACTGCTGAGGATCTACTGGGATTTTCAAGCACAGCCATCTATAGGGTTTACAGTGGGGTGTCACGATTTCGATTTTTAATCGAAATCGATCGAAATTTATGCTCAATTTCGATTATCGAATCAAAAAATAGAATCGTCGATGCTGCCATGCCCCCATGTCGCGTCAGCTTGGCTTGCCGAGCGGGAAAAAACAGGCTTGTTGAAGTGCTTGTTAAACTGCAGAAGCAGGAGACCCGTCGACAGAACTTAAACCCTCTCCTCTTCCAATGAAGTCGCCGGTGTTTAAGCATTTTGGATTTCCAGTGAGTTATGTTGACAACGTTCGTGTTGTCGACAAAAAAACACACTATTGCAAGCTCAGCTATGTACGTATTACGTACGGTTCGTCCGATAGACAACACCGGCATCGCGATCCTCCGCCCGCCCCTGTTGCAAATCCGCTCGTGAAAAGTTCACACTCAGGCCCTGTTTACACTGTCTTTGTTTTTAAATGGCATTTTAGAACGACAACGATTTGACATCCACAGTGTCGTGTGGCATTTCTGAGCAGCCCTCCTTCCTCTCTACCTCTGAAAATGCACATCTCGTGACCACACAGACACAGACGCACTCACAGCCATGCGCTCGAGACAGCAGGTCCAGGCAGTCAGAGGACTGCTTCAATCTTTCACTCACTTGTACTTAGTCATTTTTAGCGAACACCTCAGATACTGTTGGCTGGTTCCTGTTGGTTGTGCCTCTTTTTTACCGACGCCATTATAACGACACAGATCACTGCCTATTCACGAGTCCCGCAGAAAAAGTGATTGACAGGTGGTAACTATGTGTGTATCTTGCCTTTATTCATTTACTGTATGATTTGTTTATGGGTAAAACAAAGACCATGTAGGTCAGGTAGTTTAAACGGTAGGCTACGAATAATTAATTGGTCATTAATTAATTAATTATTCATAATCGAAAATCGAATCGAATCGTGCCTTTAGAATCGAAAATGTAATCGAATCGAGGATTTGGAGGATCGTGACACCCTTAGTTTACAGTAAGAGAATATTCAGTTAGCGGCAGTTCTGTGGGCGCAAATGTCTTGCTGATGCCTGGTTCAAAACAAACGCAAGTGCAGGTTGCCAGATTGACGACACAAACGCCAACTCAGGATTGAGCCTGACTCGGCATGGGATAGAAGGAATATTTTCCATATTTAAAGGAGTTTTGTTCTAACCAACACCTTTTAGAAACGGCTTCTATTTCTTGCAGCTGAACAACAGAAAACTATGACAATGATCACAAATTGCCATACTGAAAGCAGCAGCAGATCTTGAAAATAAAATTTAAATAAAAAGAACTGTTACTCAGGCAAGCCAACACATATCAGTGATTCAGCATGTACATTTAATATTTTTAAAGAGGTTTAATATGTATTAATTAGATTATAAACCTTATCGTTTCGTTGAAGTGCACTATTCTGTGCTTCTGAATGGCTGTATTTAAATTTCTGTTGTGTTTCGTCTGGTGCAAACAACTAAATTGCTTATCAATGCATATCTTGTAGAGTGTTGTTAGGTCACAGGGTTACTCACCTAATGTTTACATTCATAATATTTATGTCAGTTGTTATAATTAAGCACCTCACGTGGAACTCTGAATCTGTGTCTCATTTCGGAGTCTGCCACTGTGCACTGCAGGTCGCATTTTGATCATTGATGCACACTTTGAGAGCCCTCATGACTGAATGAATCAAATACGTGGTTTTCCACAAAGGCAACCCCTTGTGCTGAAATGTAATTGGCTAAACTGGCAGTGGGTGGGTTAAAAAGACCAAAACTTCAAGTGTTCACATTTAGTTTATAATCAATAAAGCGTAATTGGCATGCTGTCACTGGAGAGAGCCCTGAGCTCGTAATATCCTCGAGCTCGGGGCTCCCTCCGGTTAGAAGGGCGAGAGGGGAGTTCGAGCTCAGGTAGGTCTCGAAAACTCCCCTGCTTGTCGCCGTGTGAGAAGTGTAAACTAAGGTTGTCTTGGGTGATAATTTGGTTTAGTCGATTGGCTATGGTGTATGTTTTTGGATGGTGGGAGGAAACTGGGGAACCCGGGGGAATATTACGCAAATACGGGGAGAACATAGAAACTCCGCACAAAAACGCCAACATTCCCGATAGGAGGTTGGACCAGCGGTGTTCTTGCTGTGAGGCAACAGTGCTAGCCACTGGGCCACCGTGTTGCCCTATCGGAAAAAAAAAAAGTGTGGGAAGTAGGGAGGGAAACTTCAAGACGAAGATAACTGGAGTGAAAAACTTGATTATTTATAATGCTTCCGTAATCATCTACTAGAGCAGATTGCAGAGCTAATGAGGTGCAAGCCGTGTTGATCATAAGCACATGATCCTCTCGAAATTAGTTTATAAATAAACCACACAAAGACACGTGTTCCGGCACATTTTCAAATCAGAATATCTACATCCAGCATCTATAAATATCTCTGTCCTTTGCAGAATGTACACACAAATAAGTGTTTTTCAAAAGAAACTCCCAATAGTGAGAGTTGATCTGATTTTGTTTGCGTTTATTGAATGTTTCAGTATCCTTGTTTTAAAAATGAGGAAACCCTGACAACCCAGAAGTTATTTGATACTCATTGTCATTGTTAAAAAACTAACCTCGTATTTAATTTCCTCTTTACTGCTTTTATTTCAGCTGTTCTATTATTAGAGAGACTTCGATTCACTGGAAAGTACCAGACAGTAATGGGAGTAAATGATATGAGAGGAATTTTTAGTTATTCCACAAGATGTGTGATATGATGATTCATAAGGAAAGTATGAAGGAGGGAGTAGAGATATAGCAAGTGCTGTCAGACAAAAGGTCTGGAATTTTATTTCTTTTATATCAGATGTTTTCATTATTGCCCACACATTAAACAAGCTTCTAAAATATGAATAAAAAAGTATATTTCGTAACTAGCAACTAGGCATGGGCGTTTTCACGTGGGTTTCCTCAGGGTGCACCGGTTTCCCCCACAGTCCAAAGGTATGTGGTACAGGTGAATTGGCTAGGCTAAATTGTCTGTAGTGTATGAGTGTGAATGAGTGTGTATGGATGTTTTCCAAGGGTTGCAGCTGGAAGTGCATCTGCTGTGTAAAACGTGCTAAATAAGTTGGCAGTTCATTTTGCTGTGGCGACCACGGATTAATAAAGGAACTAAGCAGAGAAGAAAATGAATGAATGAATAAACTTTTAGCAGTAAACATGTCAGGCTTAACAATTCAAATTAATCATTGACTTCTGTTGTCTTCATTAGTTTCAAAACACAGATTTAATTACAATTTAAACTGGCATCTTTGGAAATCTTTTCTGCAGGAAATACTGTTTAACTTTAAACAAATCGTAAAAAAAAAACATACACCTTAGAAACGGTATGGCAGAAAATCTTGTCAGTTTTAAAACTTTCACTTTTTCAAACCGCGATAAACCATGACAACGGTTATCGTCCCATGCCTACTAGCATCATAATCTGCCAATGGGGTGAGCAAAATAATTTTATTCAAAGCTAAAACAAGCACTTTCGCATACCCCATGCATGGGCAGATTATTTTAGCGTGTTTTAAGGAAAAATTCACTTGTTTCTTGATTTAAGAATTTTTCAATATTTGGACTAGAAACAAGTCAAAAACTTTAAGTAAGAAAATTATGCAATTTAAGTATAACCAAATGTAGTATATATCTAATTTTAGCAATAAAGTAAACAATCCAGAAATTTCATGGTTTTCTGTAGATTTTGGATTGAAATGTAAAAATATTCATGAGTTACCGCTTGTATTTTTAGATAAATAAACCAAAAGTGGGTTGTTGTTGTTTTAGAAATATTTAGCATATTTTCATAATTGATCTTACATTTTAGATTCTTTGTAATTTCATGACAAATATATCAGATGAAACCATTGTAAACAGTGGATTTCAATGCAAATCTAGATGAAAATTCTATTCTTTTCTGCGATACCCAATGCGAAATGTTTACAATTCCACTTGATGAGTTAAATTACTGTTTGGAAAGAATTGATCTTTTTAGATTGATTGGGATGATTATGTAGGGGAGTGGATAAAATATATGAAATAATCTACAAGCATAGATAATCTCAATAAAGAAGAAAATACCAATTAAATATACTAGGGATGTACAGTTCTGATCATGTGATCGGAAATCGGGTCAATTATTAAAAGTCAGAATTATTAGCCCCCCTTTGTTTTTTGTTTTTTTCTTTTTTTAATATTTCCCAAATGATCTTTAACAGAGCAATGACATTTTCACAGTATGTCTGATAAAATTTTTTCTTCTGGAGTAAGTTTTATTTGTTTTATTTCAGCTAGAATAAAAGTTTTTATTTTAATTTTTTTTAAACATTTTAAGGTCAAAAGAATTAGCCCATTTAAGCTATATTGTTTTCGATAGTCTACAGAACAAATCATCGTTATACAATAACTTGCCTAATTACTCTAACCTGCCTAATTAACCTAATTAACCTAGTTAAGCTTTTATATGTCACTTTAAGCTGTAAAGAAGCTTCTTGAAAGAACATTTATACTGTCATCATGGCAAAGATAAAATAAATCAGATATTACAGAGGAGTTATTAAAACTATTTTGTTTAGAAATGTGTTGAAGAGAATTTGCCTCCGTTAAACAGAAAACGGGAAAAAAAATAAACAGGGGGGCTTAATAATTCAGAGGGGCTAAGTGAAAAATTAATGTTATTTATTACTTGATTGTTCAAGCTCACAGAAGTGCTCTGATTATTAACAGAGTTGTTAAATGTTAAAATAAGATGAATAAATAAAAAGTGAGGATCATCCTAAATCTGTTTCTTCGCTCTTCTTTATGTTTTTGTATGTATTGCAGAAGTATCAGATTAAGTTTCGGTAACGGTAGATACTCAAAATCAAATGACTCAGACTCTAGAGCACAAAAACCTGATCAGGACATCCCTAAAATATACAGTGTTTTATTTTTTCTAAGAGGTCAAACTGTATTAAAAAAATACAGTAATTAAATAATCAAATGGAAAATAATACTGTATAGTCTTCGTTTTATAAACAATTAAATTAAATTAATCATTGTTCATTTGTCAAAGATACAAATGGTACAGTATCTTATGCCTGAATGCTTTTAAAATCCTCACACAGCTACAGTCCTCAAAAAAACACTTGAGAAATGATTAATTATAATCCAGAATCAACATATACTTGCGATGTGACTACTATGAATGATCACACTGTGATATCGACGCTAAAACAATAAAATTCATTCAATTTTGTTACACAAATCTAATTTTATCTTAACGCAAAGCTGAAACTTTACCATAAACTTGAGTCTGCTGGAGTATAGAAAAAGTCACTCTACTGAACCTACATGACAGCACCAAACAACTGGGGTGCAAATCCCTTTGACAGACGCAGGCATTTTACACATAATTTGAGGAAAATTGAAGAATAGTGTGACGAATTCTCCTGTGGCCAACTTAACTTCCAGTCACAACCTCCAAGCGTGCGCATGTGTGTGTGGAACTAATACGTGTGAGAACTTGGATTGCACCCAGAGTCCATCTGCCAAAAAATGGCAGAAAACAATCCCTTTTAGAGAGATTTCAGTCAGGTTATACACACAACAAATCTAGAATTAAGCATTTCTTTGCTCTTTAAGCCATATGTCAGGATCCACTCTTAAATGTTTAAATGCCCTTTAAATGTTTGATTCAAACAATTACTGGAGAAATGAAAAATTCCACATAACAGAAAAAACCTTTTCACATTGAGGTTATAAATAAACGTCCAGCACTTTATGACAAACTGAGATAAAACTGAACCACGGCTCAGACATTTTTAGAAAATCTTTCCCTATTCTGCCATGGAAGTAGTGTGTCCAAATAAGGAAGGCACTTTTAAAATGTAGACGCGCCACAAAAATAATATATGTGATGGATTTACTCAAAAATTTAAAATACTGTTGATGAAATTAGGGTTATAGTTGTTCCATTTTCTATTCAGTTCATATGCAAAATCCTCAAGAGCTGTCTGAATTTCTCTTCTAAAGTGAGTTTTCTCAGCCTCGTGTTTTTATGATTTTACTTTTATGCTGATGAATATGTTATTTTTATTGCCTTTAAAGTGCACCTATTTTACCCCTTTTTAAATATGTAAGAGAAGTATTTTGTGACTCCAGAATGTGTCTGTTAAGTTTTATCTCAAAACACCCATCAGTATATTTATTTTACCTTTCGGAATATTGGAATTTTCTGCTTTGAACGCAGTGTAGCAGTGTATGCTAGTTCTTCCAGCCCAGCGTTCACACGTGCCTATCAGAGTGTGCCTTAATCTCCTCCTTGGCTGCGTCAGACAAACAGCACAGTGACAGACATGAAGGAAGCAGATCTCACGTAACGCTTTTGAGAAATACTACAATAAAAACTTTCCCAATGATTATTTGATGTATTTGTTGTGTCAAGTCTTTCTGCAATGAGGATTCACAACGATGTCTTTACAAAGTTTACTTACACACAGTTTTTGCACGCAAACGTGACAGGATAAACATTAATATCCACTGCTGTATGAATATCCTTTATGTCAGTGTACAAAATAAACCTGATAGTTGGTAGATCTGTGTAAAAAAAGGTCTGCTGCCACAGCTGGAAAAAATCCTAGAGGAAACACTGCTATACCTACCCTCAGTTCTGTCCAAACAGCTTTAAAAAGACGATTTTCATCATAGGTGCCCTTTAAAGTGAAATAACTGAACATTAGCATAGGAGGCAGAGATAAATGCTCATTTTAGTAGAGACTTCTCCACTCTTCATATATATGGGATTCCCACTCTTTCATAAACAGATGATCCAAAGACTTTTTAAAGCACAATTAATTTAAAATCAAGCACCTTCGTAATTCACCCCATCAGCATATGTGGCACCATGTTCCTTACTGTACTTAACATTCACTAACACTTAATATTAGCATAAAAATGTCAGTAATGATGATATTCTGAATGTGTCATTAGATTGTTTAAAACAGTTATGTTCAAAGAAATTGGTTTCATTTCTTTTTTCATTCTGATTTTGACAGCAGAACAGTACAATTTAGGGCGACGATGTTGCCCGAATTTTTCTGCAATACATATTGCGATATGAATACAGTTTCACTAGATAGTTGGAATAGCACTATTTGATGGTTTTCTGGAAGGTCTAACAGTATTTAGGTACAGAAATTGAAAAATCAAAATGCTGTAAATAAAATTGCTTTGTCTCGTGTCTAGTCCAAATATCTAAAATGTCTTAGATCAAGTAAAAATATTGCTGTTTTCCACCTGAGAAGAATTGAGTCAAAAATACGAGTTTTTCCTTAATAAGCAAAATTACCTGCCAGTGGGATAAGTAAAACAATCTTTTGCTTTGAAGATTGTAGTTATTCGGACCATTAGGCCTGTCACAATAATCAATATATGGATACATGGCCGTGACCTCAATCATATTTGGTGACGCAATAATATACATAAAAAACAATTAGCAACATTTTAGCTGATTGTGCTACCTCTCTATCTCTATTTGAGGTGTCAGTGTCAATAGGGTTAAAAACACTATAGTATTTACTATAAATTACTTTAGTATATTTTCATGTGGGTGTCAGACAATTGAAATTAGATCTGGTAGCAGATATTGCAGCCTCTGTTCATTTTTACCTTGCACTTTTTTGGTTAACATTATTATTTATTTGTTTATGATGTACGTTTCACATTCTGATTCCAACGCCTAAATATTAAATAGTTAAATAAATAAGTTAAATATTCTTAAGAATAAAATACTGTGTTTGTGTACTTGTGATGATATTGTCATTCTAGCGTTATACTGCATAATGAGTGGCATAAAATGGTCTTAAAATGGCAATAATATAGTTTATCGCAAAATATTTTAGTGCAATATATCGTACAACAAACAATAGATATCATGACAGACCTATGGACTATTCAATTAATTTTCAGTTCAAGTTCATTTGAACTTAAATATGGCATTTTTCACAATAATTATTGTTTCAAAGCAGCTTTACAAAAGATGTACATAAGAAAAACAAAACAAAAATAAGAAGACAAACGACAAAATAAGAAAGAAAAGCTTTTTTTTTTTATAAATGGTATATGTACCGTATAAATACAGTTATTAAATACAATTCTGTGGCTCCTGTTCAACTATAATTCAGACTCAACATTGCTTATCTTGTGATGTGAATATTGAGGATGCGTACATTGCAATATCAATGCTGAAACTATATAGTGTAGAGCCCTTGCACTATTGTTGAAATAATGAACCTATGTCTTTTTTTAAGTACTTTTCAAACCTTGAATCCATATGTTTGAAATTTAAGTAGACTTATCAAGCATAATTAAGTATACTTATGGAGTATTACAGAAATATCAGCAAATGAACAAACAAAAACACTGTCATCATTTTATGCAAAGGTAAACTATATGATGGAAGTTCGCAGGAAAAGGATATTTTTCATTACTAAGGTCAGTTTAAGTTGTCACAATTGTTTTATGTTGTAATTTTATCCTTCAAGTACAGCATTTAGTATAAGCATTATGTTTTACATCAACTTTTTCATAAACTATTTTGTATTTGTAGCTGTTTTGCTATTAAAAAAGCAGTCTGAAAGTTACATTTTCTAGAAATATACATGGATACTCTCATGGTTTGTATCTAATCATTTTTTATTGTCTGTGAATGAGGTGATAGTAAAAGCTAAGCCCCCAGGCTCTCTCTCTCTCTCTTACACATGTTCTTTAACAGCACAACAATTCTTTTGTTGATTAATGTCATGCTTGTTTTAGGGTCTGAGTTTATAATGAATCGTATCTTTATGAGCAAAATAATTCAGTTAAAAAAGTACTCACATGGCAGTCGTTTGTTGTGGAGGTTCGTCCCCTTTGAGCTCATGACTCCAGTGACAGAGATAAACACCCGTAAGAATCAGTGCTGGACCAGCAGCTTCATTTGGTTTGACGTCCCTGAACAAGACTGGACACAGCTAATCTCTTTCTATCCCTCTCTCCCTATTTCTCCCTGTCTCTCTCTCTCAGACTATTCAGTTGTACAGTTCCTCTGCTGCGCTGCCACTGGCCGTGTCTCTCCGCTCAACCGCAGGTCTGGGGCAAGTGGATAATACCAAGTCCACCCTTAAGGGCGGGGGGAGTAGAATTTACAGAGGATCAGACAGACGAAGGAAGGAGTGGTTATGTAACAAGAGAGGAACTACTAAGAAAACTAAATCTGTCTCTCAAACTCTCTTTGTCTTAGTATACTAGTCATTCACTGAAAGAAGAACAATATTTATATAACACTGAATGAATTGGACAGAACACAAACCAACAGTTAATTAAATATGATCTTTATTGTTATGTTGGTATATGCTAATTATATTCATTATTCGTTGTGTGTTTGGATAGTTACTATTCATTATATATACAGTTAAAGTCAGAATTTTTAGCACATCGCACGCCAACCCAACACCCCCACCCCCCCCAACCCAAATATTGGCCCCCCTTTTTATGTTTTTCTCAATTTCTGTTTAACTGATTTTTTCCAACACATTTCTAAACATAATGGTTTTAATAACTCATTTCTTATCACTGATTTATTTTATGTTTGCCATGATGACAGTACATCCTATTTTACCAGATATTTTTCAAGACACTTCTATACAGCTTAGAGAGATGTTTAAAGGCTTAACTGGGTTAATTAGGTTAACTAGGCAGGTTAGGGTAATTAGGCAAGTTATTGTATAACGATGGTTTGTTATGTAGATTGTTGAAAAAATATATAGCTTAAAGGGGCTAATAATTTTGACCTTAAAATGCTTTTTTAAAAATTAATAACTGCTTTTATTCTAGCCGAATTAAAACAAATAAGACTTTATCCAGAAGAAAAAATATTATCAGACATACTGTGAAAATTTCCTTGCTCTGTTAAACATAATTTTGGAAATATTTAAAAAAGAAAAAAGTTAATAATTCTAATAATATGCTAATAATTCTGACTTTAAGTGTAAACAGGTTTGGAAAAGTCAAGTTTTTAAAACTGCCAAACATTTTTGCTATACCGTTTCTATGGTATATGTCAGATTTTTTATTATTTATATTTATATAGTTTTTAGGACAGCAGTATCTTTAGCAGAAAAGATATCCAAAAATGCCATTTTAAATTGTAAATAAGTCAGTGTTTCTAAGACTAATAAAGACAGCAGAAGTCAATGATTTATTGAATTATTCAGCTCTCAGACTTGTTTACTTCTCCAAAATGCTTTAAATGTTTCTAACAATTCAATTTTTGTGTTTAAAGGGGGGAAAAGTTTTTTTGACCCAGACATTTAAAACGAGTGCATATTAGTAATCACAATACCGTCAAACCATGATATTTTTATCCAAGGTTATCATACTGTCAAAACCTCATACAGGACTGGGCGATATGGCAAAAATGCAATCTCGATAATATACAAGGATATAATAACGATATATATTTCGATATAGGTTGTTAATGCTTCCAGATTTAAAAGAGTCTCCCAAAAAAGACTGAAGCCACATTTTGAGGGTCCATTAAAAGCCGTAGCATATTTTAGGCCGATCAATTTTCGGTAGCCGAAAATTTAGTGCAAAGTTAGAGGTTCATTCTGATGTGACGACACTAAATTAATAAAGGGACTAAGCTAAAAAGAATGCGAGTAACATTGCAGCATTTCGTTCACGGATGGTGACAACATTAAAATCATCATGTTAAATCTCTCGATAAAACATTACCTGATTATTTACCTACGTCTTGTCTTTAGTCGAATGGACAATAATGTTTTTGAAGGTAGGTTTTTCCATATCGATCGTGATCAGTCAGTTATGGATAGGCTACTTCATCACACGATACACAGCAAATTCATCTGAGTTAAATTCTCGGTGTTGAAGCATTTCAGAGTAAAGTGTTGACGTTAAAGAGTTAGATTTTGATAAATGAATATAATAAGAGTTAGAATTGATTTTATTCAGTGCGAAATCAAGGAGTTATCTTTTCTACACTTGGTGGTGTTATTTCCAACATCCGGGAATTCATGCAGCCCCAGTCACTGAAGAATTTTCCAGACGCCATTTTCCATCTGAGGTTTAGAACAGCAACTGGTGAGTCAAACTACCTAAATGTTGGTATTTTACTGACTTTCTCTAAGGAAATACAGTTGTAAACATATTGTTAAGTTAATAACTTTAGAATGGAGTGACAATTTTAATCTTCTGCGGTTCATTCATGGTCGTTTGTGTATCTAGCTTAACTGCATTACTATTGACTTCTTTTCAAGAATGTTTTTATATATGCTCACGCATACATAGTGCATAAAAACATCAAATGTACATGTTCAACACATTTCTGTCACGCTTAATGCCATTTTGTGCGTTGTTACCCATCTGTAAAATAAAATCGACACTTCTCCTTTAATTCGAAGCAAACTAGCGAGGGAATCACCGGAGCAGCCTAACCTTAGCCTACTCTGCCCGGATGCTAACGGCAACACAGGACGGTTTCCATGAGCTCTGGAGAGTTTCTAAAACATATCTGGTGAGTAAATGAACATGCTTACTTGTAAAAGGCTTCCTGACTAAAACATATGATTGTTTGTTATTCGTGTACGTTAATTTGGTTGTTTTAAACACCGCGGCCCTTTTAAACTGGTTCATTCGTGGCCGTCCATATTACCGTTAGTCCATAGACTCGCGTGATAACGTACGCTTGAATTATAAGCGTTTACAACCATTAAAGTCGGAATGTTAACATTAATGTCTTTAAATGACCGCGTTTGCACTTTCTCAGACTTTTAAGGTTACAGAAGTCTCCCGGAAGTTGTGGGACTAACAATAACGTTATTCCGCAAATGCACAGAGACTCCCAGATGCCCAAGTAGATGCCCGCAAATGAATGATAATCTCCCGGAAATCGCGCGTCTCCCGCCCGGTCATTAAACACTTTGCACACCCCTCTCCACCGCATCCCTCCCAGCTCTTCAGGTACGTCGCGCGCAAGTCACCCCCACCGCTCTTTAGGTACGTCGCGCGCAACTCATCCCATTGTTCTTTAGGTACTCATCTCTCCCGCTACCTCCCGCAAATCAACTCTGTATCCCCCGAAAATGACTTTTCCCAACTCGGGATGTCTGACGTTAGTAAGTTAGGCTATTTCTGTAGTCAGGAACATCTTAGTCAAGCTTTTTCTCCCGCATGATATTGTGCTTAAAACTATAGGCTAAACTTAGCATGTACTGTACACAACATTTCCTTTTTATTAAAGACAATTTAGTGCGTTGTAAACAGCCACCTGTCTGTAAAATTAATCAACTGATTCATATTTGAGCAGCCTAATGATGATACAGGTTTGATTTGTAGATTTATTATCAATAATCAACATCTGAATCAAAAGATATCTGAAAAAGTGTGAGGCATACTTTGTGATGTTCATCTCTCTTTTTTTATCTGAAGGTTATGCATATGTGTTAGATACTAATTTTTTTGTTGTTTTTTTTAACAGCCACAGTTCTCTATACATTAACACAAGACCCTGTGACGGTGGCTGATTAGAGACGAATGGTGTATTTCCAGAGTTGGTGAAATGACCAAGCACACCTTCTTGGTCATATGTGGTGATAATAATGAAGGTATGTTTGATAAAGTTCTGTATTTGTTTCACAATAAGCTGAGAGGGTATCAGAGCATTAAAGAATAATGAATGACATGAAGGTGATAAGTTTTGTATTGTGGGTGAACTGTTACTTAAATAATGTTTTGCTCTTTACTTTGCACTTTTCCACTTCTGCTTATCCTAATATTTTAGGTTATATTTGGACCTGAAACATCTGCTAGACTCCAGTAAAGGTGGCCTCAATACTGGACCTGAAAGGGCCTAACAAGTTGAATCTGGTAAAGAAACACGAACGCACACACACGCACGCACGCACACGCTTACAGAAAACTGTTGTTTACGAAGTTTATGAATATTTTTTACACTGTGGCAAATATTTTGGGGAAATCAGCATCACTAAATGATATAAAAGATTTTAAGCTCCTCTAAATTTTGCTCCAAGTGTTGTGTTAAATTCAGGATTGTGGACAGACAGCTGCCTGTTTTTCTAGTTCTAGTCATAGTGGTTAAACTAATTGTTTTTGGAGATCCAACAGTGATGTGTTTTTTCTACTTTTCCATATCCTGTCACCTCAACCAGCTGGGAGAGTCAAGTTGTGGATCATCATGAAGATTTTCAAAAGGTGAGTTTAGATTTCTTGAATGTTTTATTTACTTTAAATGTTCTTTTAAATATATCATAGAATTTGATTGCAATTTGTTTTCAAACATTTTTCTTAGTCATGCTGGAGTCTTGAAGAGTTCTTAGATGAGCATCACCCTACAGTATATCCGTGCATCAGGAACCACCAGACGAGCGATCAGCAGCTACTACTGTACATCGTCATGGATAAAAAGGTCATCCTGTGGCTGGGAGGCACTTCATTCACAGGACATGCTTGATGAGATTTCCTAGCTCCAGTTTGTTTTCACACAAGTTTACAGCATTTATACCTTCATTTAAACTGCTCTGTTTGATATGGAGGAACAAGGAAACACCAGAAGTGAAAGATTTGCAAGCCAAGTTGTTTAAAATGTAATTTCAGAAGAAAACTATGAGTTCAGAAGTAAACTATGAGTGACGCTATATTGAACTTTCAAATTGCTCTGATAACACATCAAGTTTGGACCAAAGGACTGAAACAGCCTTTTTGAGCACTGGTCATACATATTTTGTTGATACTGTCTGTACTAATAAAACATTTAAAGCATATTTGACATTGTTGCATTTTAAAAACTGAATGAATTGTTGAAGTGGTGAATGTTTTCAAATAAAATGTTTTTTCTTTTGTAATTTACAGTCTATTTGACCTTTTTACCATATTTACACTCAAGAGAGTTGAATAAAATAACAATATATTACACCAGGCGGTGTTAAATATAGTTAAATTTTTTAACTCTGGCCAGAGTTAAAATTAACCCTTACTTCGGTGTCAATGTGCCAACCCTTTTGAAAGTGTTGATTTAACTTTGTTTTGAGTGGACCCCATGAGACACTTTCAAAGTGTTGAAATTAACACCCATAGAGTTGTTTTGGGTCCCCATATTTTGCTGTGTACCAGCCGATCCACTTTTTACAAAACACACGAACTGACTTTAAGATACAAAACACCTCTGTGCAGTCTGTGTCCCGTTAAAGGAACAGTTCACTCAAAAATAAAAATGTACGCACTAATTATTTGCCCTTTAAATCAGTGGTTCCCAAAGTGGGGGTCGGGACCCCCCTAGGGGTCGCGGTATAATAAAGAGGGGTCGCCTGGTGATTTCCAAAAATCTATTTATTTTCAATTAACCACTAGAATTACCATTTTTTACTGAAGGGAAAAAAATAGTTGTTTATAGTTGCATGCAATATTGTTACTATAGTAGCTTATAGTTACTAGTTCTATTGGATTGCGACCCCTGGGGTAATTACATAATATTAAAGACACAGCAGATTTTATGGCACCAGGTTAAACTTTCTGGCCCATTTACAGCACTGACAGACATTGGTCTATTGGAGTGTGTGCGCCATTGCATGCAAGGTTTCTGTATTTATAATCACCTCAGAGGATATTGGGGGTCACGAGTTACTGGCATTGTCATTTTTGGGGTCGCAGGCTGAAAAGATTGGGAACCCCTGCTTTAAATAATAAGTGATTGCAAACCTTTAAGGTACTTCTAATTACCATGGGCCAGCTTTGGCCCCCTGTCGGCATCTCTGTTTAAGATAAAGTTAAGTCTGTTTTTGAAAAAGGTGCCAAAGCAGTTGAGGAAAAACTGTAAAATGCGTCCTAGCGCCATCTGGTGGCCATTAAACAAAATACCGAAGAACGTGTATTATATTATTATTAACTAACTTATAAAACCGTGCGTTAAATACACTTGTAGCGCGTATATGTGAAATGTAACATGAAATAGGCTACTGTGACAGTTGTTACTGCGGTTTATCTTCAAAAACGGTCGTGTAAATGTGCTGAAGAACACCCACACAGATATGTATAAATGAAGTATACATGTAACAAACCCACTTAACAGATAATTCAAACAGAAAGTTACAACCTAAAACATTGAACTGAACTATTTTATGAACTGAAGTGTTTGTAATCTGTATACATTCACTCACCCGCAGTGGCATTGTGCATGGGAGGTTGAGAGGATCAGAATTGAGGTTAGTGTTTCTCTGTGTTGGTACTGAAACTGCCTCAACTGTCCTCAGAAGATATACGGCCTCAAAAATGCAGCTGAGCTTCTGTTAAGTCTCAAGATTAGTTTACCACAGCTGTAGAGAGTGTGTGGGATGTGTGGAAAACATGATTGTATCAGCATTAGTTCGCTCTAAATGTCAGACACACACCTATCTTTACAATCCAGACTGACATGCATGCAAGTGTGTGTGCTTTTGGAGGGGTGTGTGGAGTTACAAAGCTCTTGTGTGACTCAGACAGAGAATCCTTGCGACTGTGTGTGGGCTTCAATTCAGTGTTTGTGGCCGGCAGCCGCAGCATGTCACTAACGTTTCGAGTGCAAACAGAATAATGCAAAAGTGCAGACAGATTACGCTGATTTACTTGACATTTCTGTTGTCTGGGTCCATTTTGGTAGAAAGGAAAATGAGCTAAAAATGTAAACCCGGTTATTGGAAACACACTAAACATGATGATGTGGAAATTTTCCACTTTTATGAGATGTGATGTGCACAGACTTGATTAAGAATAAGGTGAATTGGGTCACTTCTGCAACACTGGCAGAACCAGTTGGCAAAAGCCTTATACATTTTGCGTACACTTACTCAAATGATTTAGTTTATTCAGTATACAAACTATACACTCACTGGCCACTTTATTAGGTACACCTGTCCAACTGCTTAATAATACATTTCACAAAGGCTCACAAAAATTGGACAATACCAATACCAATTGGAGAAACGTTGCCTGGACTGATGAGTCTCGATTTCTGCTGCGACGTTCGGATGGTAGGGTCAGAATTTGACGGCAACAACATGAAAGCATGGATCCATCCTGACATTTATCAATGGTTCAGGCTGGTGTTATAGTGTGGGGGATATTTTCTTGCCACACTTTGGGCCCATTAGTCCCAATTGAGCATTGTGTCAACGCCACAGTCTACTTGAGTATCGTTGCTAACCATGTCCATCCCTTTCTGATCACACAGTAATACCAGTAAATATCCGGAAAATTTACGAAACAACTTTACCGGTAGATTCAAAAAAGTGCTGTTCACACAGGCGAGGACGTTACAGAATTTTTCCGAAAACGACCGTTCACACATCCATTCCAAAATACCTGTAAATTCTGACATCATTAACCAGAAATAAGCTCTAAACGGCTGTGCTTGCATTTGTAAACATTTCACCAAATTACAAACTCTGTGGATGATCAGCATTGTGAACAACTTCGATAAAAACATATGGAGACACACTTTCGCATGTCCAGATGTTCATGATGTGTGTGTGTGTGTGTGTTGGCGCTCACCAGCTGATTCACGGGCACACGCGACACAGAGCTTGAAGGTAAACAAACAACGGCTTATCATAAGCATATTATCGATAATTATTTACACAGTTGGCATTAAGAAGAAACATATAAACGTGATCTGACTAACATCAAGCAGCTAAACGTGTCTGGAAAAACATTCAAAGGCTTTTATTTTCAAAAACCGCGCGGACGTGAATGCGTCTGACTGTTCTGATTGGCTAAAGTAGACGTCTCACGTCAGCACGTTCTAGACATGCACGCGATCTTTCCGGCAATCTTCCTTCTGCATTCACACAGCGCAGCATTCCGGCAAATTACCGATAATGTTACAACTTCTCTTTCCGGAAAATAGCCAGAACGAATTTACCAATATTTTAAAAAATTGCCTGTTCACACATACAACTATTCCAGAATATTGCCAGTAAATTGCCACAAAATGGGGTCCAACCCGGAACTAGAAAGGTGTACCTAATAAAGTGGCCGGTGAGTGTATATTTAAATACTATGTGTCCGGGGAATTAAACCTTGACTCTTTAACTAGCAGCCTACAGTATCACACAAGCAACCATGTTTCACCTCCTTGGATCTCTAAACTTCCTTTAACCTAAAAATATAGCACCAACTGCTAAGAACACTCTCAAAACCACATAGCAAAATCCTGGAAACCAGCCAACAGCATATCAGCGTAATAACAAGGAGTCACAACACTGTATGAAACGCTTAGGAACATCCTTGCACCGACGCATACAACCCTAGCAACCACATAGCAGAGTGCTATCAACAACAACAACAAACGATGAATCTTTCTAGAGTGCATGTGTCAGGCACACTATCAAACGGAGTGTAAACTGCACTCACCGGCCACTTTATTAGGTACACCTTACTAGTGCCAGTTTGGATCCTCTTTTGTCTTCAGAACTGCCTTAATCCTTTGTGGCTTAGATTGAACAAAGTACTGGAAATATCCCTCAGAGATTTTGCTCCATATTGACGTGATAGCGTCACGCAGTTGCTGCAGATATGTCGGCTGCACATCCATGATGCGAATCTCCCGTTCCATCACATCCCAAAGGTGCTCTATTGGATTGAGATCTGGGGACTGTGAATGCCCTTTGAGTACAGTGAACTCATTATCATGTTCAAGAAACCAGCCTGAGACAATTTGTGCTTTATAACATGGTGCGTTATCCTGCTGGAAGGAGCCATCAGAAGATGGGTACACTGTGATCATAAAGGGATGGACATGGTGAGCAACAATACTCAGGTAGGCTGTGATGTTGACACGATGCTCAATTGGGAGGAATGGGCCCTTCAAGAGTTCACACTTAGCTGATGATTAATTATAAAGCTTGTTTGGCATGCTGTCCTGGGAGAGAGCTCTGAGCTCATAAGATCCTCGACCCTGGGGCTCCCTCTCGTTTGCAAGGGCGAGAGGGGAGTTTGAGCTCAGGTAGATCTCGGGAACTTTCCTGCTGTAGTGGCTAATGAATAGAAAGTTATTGCAATGAAGAGATAACTACTTACTAGGAGCATGTTTATGGTGCCGATTTGGACAACCCAAGCTCATTCTGGCAACGTAGCCCCGCGGACGTTTCTGGAGACCGCGATTTACGTGGCTGGAGGTACGTAAAGGCCGCGTTTGTTTTTTTTCGAGCGAACGCTGCGGGGCGGTGTGGCGCCGCTCCGCCCCTCCTCTTCGCGCTCGCCGGCCGACGGCTCGCCTCCGAGTGGAGGGCTTTCCCGACGCAATCAGTTTGTCCACCTAGCTCACAGCGTTGCATCGGCGGAGCAGAGGCCCCGGAGGAGGAGGAGCCGGAGCCGGCCGCGGTGGACGACGACCGGGATCGAGTCCGGGGAACGGCGGGTTCCGGAAATCAGGTAAGACGAAAAACGGAATCCGGAAAATAAGGGCAAGAACGCGGCGGGATCCGAAAACGCGGTCGAAATTGAAGACGAGGGCTTTTGCTTTTTTTTTTTTTTTTCGATCCGGCGGCTTTTCGCGCGTGAACGGCGCCCGCTCGAGACGCGAAAAATCGTGCACAGCGGAACTCTCGCAGATCCGCGAAAACAAAAAAAACGCTCGAATACGTACCTCCGGGACGTAAATCGTGGTCCGCAGAAACGTCCGCGGGGCTACGTTTCCACAATGAGCCCGGGTTGGATTTGGATTAGTCAATTAACTTAAGTTGCATGTTTTTGGATGGTGGGAGCATGGGAAGAATGTGTAAACTCTTCACAGAAATGTTGGCTGGCTTGGTAGGGACTAACCAGTGACCTTCTTGCTGTGAAGCAACAGTGCTAACCACTGGGCCACCATGCCACCCATTTAGGAAAGGAGGAGAAGTAGTGGTGGAAGGGGGGATTCTTCAAAATGAAGATGGCTGTTGTATGAAACTTATAACATGTGATAATGTGATCCTCTAGAAATTAGTTTATAAATAAACTTCATAAAGTGTGCCAAAATATACCCCCCACACCATTACACTACCACCAGTAGCCTGAACCGTTGATACAAGGCAGGATAGATTCTTGCTTTCATGTTGTTGACAACAAATTCTGACCCTACCATCCGAATGTTGCAGCAGAAATCGAGATTCATCAAAGTTTTTCCAATTGTCTGTTGTCCAATTTTGGTGAGCCTGTGTGAACTGTAGCCTCAGTTTCCTGTTCTTAGCTGACAGGAGTGGCAGCCGGTGTGGTCTTCTGCTGCTGTAGCCCATCCGCCTCAAGGGTGGACATGTTGTGCGTTCAGAGATGCTAATAACATTAGGTAATTAAATTTGACAGAAATGTGGATGATGTGTGGATGATTGACAGGGCTCAAAACTAAGCAACATAATGATCTGTTAACGAGGAAGTCGTATGTCCTAAAGCTTGTATACTCTTCTGTAACTCACTCAAGAAGTAAATATTTTTCCTTCACAAAAAAATTACATTCTTTTAGGGCATAGTATAAGGGACGCAGCACATTAGTGTTCCATTTGGGATGACACTGCATTCATTTACTAAGCTGTTGAGTGTGTAAGTGTATAGTGTGCCATTTGGGACGTGCCTCATTGCACAGAGAAGTTGTAGGTCATCTATGAAAGGTGAGTTTTTTGTTTTTTTTTATTTCTGTGTCTTTAGTATTTATTAGCTTAAATAACCATAACTAAAATAGCCGGGTCTGTCACATTTTAAAGGGCCATGAAACCCCCTCGTTTCAGCAGGATGTTTTCACACCTATACTTTGGAAAAAGTCAGAAAAGTGGGCGTGTCCAGCTCTGTTTAGGGGGGAGTGTCGGAGGAAGAAAAGTGGGATGGTGTGGGAGTGTCTATTTAGGCACGCGCGAGTTTCAGAGTCAAAATACACACCCACAGCGGACAATGTGACTGTTTACAATTTACACTTTTTAGTGAAATATAGGTGTCCTAATAGTGTTTTTAGCAGTGAGGGACACATATACGACTGTCAACAGCTCAAAAAATGTGTTTTGGTGTTTCGTGACCCTTTAAGATTTCCTTGAAACATTTTCGATGTGTTGTTAGAAATTGCAGCGCATTTTCGTGAAATGTTTGCGTTGTATGAAAATGCAGTGTGTTTTTTTTTAATGTGTACGTATTGTGACGATTGGCAGCACATGTACTGTGAAACCAATGAAAATCGTTGCTTAGTTTGCTGGTGTTTTTTTTTTTTAAATTAAGCTCTCTCGGCCACCGCATAAAAGACTATTTTTCATTGATTTATTTAATCATTGAAGATTCATAAAAAATTGTGTAAAATCTCGTCTTGTCTCGTGAACTCAATCTCATGTCTCGTCTTGTTTTGCAGGTTAAGCATATCGTTAAACCCTTACAATATATATTTTACCGGTTTATTTTAACATCATTACAATTATACATTTATTTTCAGCTTAATCCCTTTATTTATCAGTTACCATTACCAATTCACCTACACAGCATGTCTTTGGACTGTGGGGGAGATCAGAGCACCCAGAGTAAACCCATGCGAACACATGCATGAATAACATGCAAACTACACACAGAAATCCCAACTGACCCAGCCGAGGCTAAAACCAGCAACCTTCTTGCTATAAGGCGACAAATCTACCCACTGAGCCACCGTACAGCCCACATCAAAACATAAACAAATTATTTTAAAACAAAAATAATAAAAATCGCATATTTCTAGGAAAATGCTCATTGTAAGAAATATTGATATTGCAATTCTCATCAACCATATTGCATATTTGCATATTCATGCAGCTCTAATGTATAGCATTCTTGCAAGAGACACAAAACCACAACCACAAAGCCCAAACAAGAACAAACATATAGCAACTGCATGGCAATGACCTGGCAACGACCCACAAGAACACATAGCTCTGTGGTAACGTCTTCATAACACCTGCAATGCAGAGTGGCCTAACATCCTGCCCACAACATTCCCTGTTTGTTTCAAAATGAGAGTAAAAGACACCATATGCAAGATTTATTTTCATTAAAATCAGTAGAACAATGCTGCATCTTTTTTGCTGGCTTATGTCCGTACATTATGCCAAACGTTTCAAAGCATGCTCAAATCCAATAAGTCATTTTATACAACAGTTCTGTCTGGTTCTCGAATCTGATTGGCTGATAGACGTGCGATATTCTGCAATATCAGCACTCGTACAGCCTCCTCACCCATCTGTATTACTCCACCCACACAGAGTGACAGCAGATCAACAAACTCACTAGTTTGACAAATATTGCAGCTGTTGGACAACATCATGCACTTTTCAGACTTGTTAAGGCAAGAATGTAGTTGTTTAGATTGCAACCATGCAGTTTATTTATAAGGACAGGGCCTATATTAAATATGTATAGTTTTGGAGATACAGTGTCTTGGCATCCATCAGCCTGTCATACTGAGTAGAGCAAAGACGGTTGACGTTACACCACAAGATGGCAACAGAGACCTCATAATTAGGCCTCAGAAGAGAAAAACACAGTGTAAATTCGACCACAGCTGATCAAATCATTATGAAACAGGTAAGTGTCATTCTAAGTATCTCTCTCTCTCTCTCTTTTGTATGTTGCAGTGCTGTGTTTATACCATAGTAATCTGCTAGTGTTTGCTTTGGCTTTTTCAGGGATAATTATTGTGATCTCCTGATTGCATCAGAGAAATACTGGGAAATCTCTGTAGACGGATGGTATTTCATTCCTGGTATTTTTCTTGTCATCACCTTAGACATTAAGATCTAAATTTAGGGGGAACGGTTCTGTCGGATAGAAAATTACTCGGGTTAATCTGTGCTTTTGAAAGCACTGTCGGCTGGGTTTAGGGAAGTGGGTGGGCGTTGGCCAATTGGTGCTTTAGAAAACACCATTGGTTGGGTTTAGAGGAGGAGGAGGGTGGGTCAGTCGATCAGTCAGTCAGTTGACAGCGGCCTCTGGTGGATTTATGTGAGAACAGCAGGTGCAAATAACACTCGCGAGAGAAATTTGAGATCTCAAAAAGTGCACACAATGACGTCACGAAAACAAAAACTGCACAAAAAAACATAGCTCCTTTGATGTATTTGGCGCTCTCCAGAAATGTATATAGAGGTACATTTTCAGAATAAGCCTGGTTTGAATGAAGGTCTTAGGGGATTGCAATGACAAGGTTGAGTAATTAATAACAATTTTTTTATATCGGGCTTTTACTCAAATAAATACCATATAAATGATAAGAAATAAATGATAAATAATAAATTAAGATATATCTATTTCTGTTTGGTGACATAACTGTAAATTATACTGTAAAAAAAGGTGTCACACTTTATTTTAAGGTACAATTCTTTTGCCTCAATAAACTCCCAATTTACTGCTTATTAATAGTTATTCAGGTCATTGGGTTTAGGTATTACTGTATGTAAGATTAGGGGTGTAGAATGCAATCGTGCAGAATATGTACTTTATAAGTACCAACAATCAGCCAATAGCTTAATAACAGGCAGGTAATAAGCCAGAGTTGTTACTTAAAATGTTACCAAAATTATATATAAAACAAGAATATACATATTGAACAGAAAGAGGATAGCAAGAGTATAGAGATACACACAGAGAGAGAGAGAGAGAGAGAGAGAGAGAGTGCATCAGTCATCAGACAGAGTCGAGAGGAGAGTGGGAGAGACTGAGAGAGAGTAGGAGGAATGAAAATAAGAGTTTATATGCAAGTCAGCACCACAACTGGTGCCCAGCATTTCATCAGCGCACACTCTTGCGTTATGTAAAGGGCGTCAGAGGTAAGACACTTTTTTAATTACGTGTTTTGTGTTGCTGTTTACTTTTGCATTACTTTGTGATTTTATTCTCACACTATAGTCAAAAATAGCACTGCACTACATAAACACTTGTTTTAATTTGCAGTAATGTTATGTTGAAACAAAACGTTCAGATGATTTGCTTTTATAAGTTGTAGATTTAGAGAGACTGCTGTGATGTAACTCTTCTGTAACAATGATATACAAGGCATGTTGTGGTTATGTAAAACATTCAATAATAATTTATTTCACAGATACTTCTTCACTTGAACTGGATGCATTCGAAAAATTATGTAGATGAACTGAGAACTGAGAATTCATTCATGATTGATGACTCATTTTCAGCTTCAATTCCCTGACAAATGCAGTGCTCAGCATATATAAGTGCATATACATTAGATTAGTTAGTACTGAAGCTAAATCTGAAGATAATCTAACAAAATAACTTACGATAACGATCCAAAAACGAGTAAATCCAAATTGATGTTAAAAAAAATATTAAATACAAATTTTAAAAAAGAAAAAAAAATCAAGAGAAGCAAAAATAAGACATATTTAGTTGAAATTTTGTAGGTTGCAGTCTTATTTTGCGATATTTTGTTTGAATTTAATCGTATTTTCTTTCAATTTCTAAATATGTTTGGTGACTAAAATATTGTTTTAATAATATATCTGTTTAATAAATCTGTTTAGTTCAAATGCACCAAAATGCATTGCCTATATTCACTGAGAAATGGATACAAACATTCATTCTCAAATAAGGTGTACTCAATTAAGCTGAGCACTGTATACCTGTTTTTGCATGTAAATATATATATCAGCTGTCTTACAGCAATGAGTAATTCTTGAATTTGCCTATCCCTCATTCAAATATGTCCTTTGCTGCTGATGGGCAGGATAGTATTGCCTGAAAGGGTTTTATTGAAAAGTGACCTCTTTATGTTATAAAGTGCATGTAGATTGAGGGCTATGAATTGCGTTTGACGGCATTCGCTATTTCATTTGAATTAACAGCTGGACGATTTGCATAGGTAAAATACCTCTTTCCACAGTTCATATATACATCATGTGATAAAAGTCTAATGTCAGCGTGGGATGTGCAAACTTTCATACCTCCAAATGTGTGTATGTGTGTGTGTGTGTGTGTGTGTGTGTGTGTGTGTGTGTGTGTGTGTCCAAAATCAAAAGGGATCAATGAGATCAAACTAATACGTTCAAGTCATTTCAATCCAAAACAGTGTGTGTTTGTAACCATTCCTTTAGTCGTCAACTCAAAATGTACTTAAAAGTTGTTTAAATTCATTTGAAAAGAGTTTAAAACTCAGTGTTAAAGCTAATTAAATACCTCATTACTTCAACTTAAATAGAGTAAGTTCACAGTACTCGTATAAATTAGTTGTTAACTCAAATGATATGATGCAATTGCTTTCCTCAAATGATTTGAGTTGCCTTAACTTATTGGGTTTTACAGTACTCAGCTGGTTTGAGTTCTCTTCATTTATTGGATTTTACTGTGCTCAAATAACTTCATTTACTCAAATGGAGTAAGTTCACAGTACTGATAAGGATTAGTTTTTTAACTTAAATGGTTTGTTGCGATCGGTTTCCTCAAACAGTTTGAGTAACCATAACTATTTGGGTTTTACAGTGCATTTCAGTACTGACCTTATAGGAGCGATCAAACATGCACTGTTATTATGTCAAACATGTAGCCATGGAAACGCCCTGACATGGAGGCAGACGGTAGTTTGTAGACTAAAAAGCTGATGTGAAACGGGTCGTCTGGCGCTGAATGCTGTTATTAGTGTACTATTAAGCTATCAAATTGTAAGAGAAGAGACTCTTGTAAAGTACAGAGCAGTGTTTCCACTGTGATACACTTGAACAAAAAAACTAGATGTTCTTTGAGGATCAAGAGAGTGTTAAACACTGTAACACATAATGGAAGTTCCTTGATTGAAGAAATATGAAGCAGTAGCCTAATACAGTATGTACCTAGTTCCTCATAAAATGAACTACAACTGTGATAATTATCCACAAATGAATAAATAACTGTGGTCACACTTTATTTTGATGGTTCGTTTGTTGAATTTAAGTTACATTGCAACTAATTCTCATTAGATTAGAAGTGGACTATTGGGTTGAGGTTAGGGTTAGTGTAAGTTGACATGTACAAGTTTCTTATAGTCAGTAAATGTCTGTTGAAGAAGCAGTATCAACAGATATTAAGCAGACAGTCTACTAATACTCAAATAGACCATCAAAATAAAGTGTTACCATAACTGTTGCACAGTAATATCTATCAAATTACAATAATTGTTTCATTTCAGCATCAATATCGCAATGTGTGCATCTGCAATAGTCACATGGCAAGATATGCAATGTTGAGTTGACTTTGCAGTGTATTTTTTACATTTACATATAGAAAACCATAAAGCATGCACTGTTTGTCTTGCTTTTATCTTTGCTTTATTGCATTTATCTATGCTTGTAGTTTGTTGATTACATTTTTATGCATGATTAGCTCCCCTATACCATCCCAATTTATCAAATTGAATGCATATGAAAACAATTTAGGGAACAATTCTTCCTATTAACTAGTTGCTTGTTAGTATGCATGTTGTTGAGATGCTTATTAGTACTATATTCTGCATGATCTTATTCTACATCCCTAACTCAATACCTAAACTACCTTAGTAATATATATTAATAATATTAATAAGGAGCAAATTAGGAGTCTATTGAAGCAAAAGACATGTTTATTGGTGTGCTAATAGCAAGAATTGAATCTTAAACTGCTGATTCTTTCCAAATAGTGCTATTCAATCATTTGGTGAAATTGTATAGATCGAGTACGTGTATCGCAATATATATTGCAGTAAAACAGAATGTTGCGATGTCCAATTTTTCCAATATCATGCCTAATTCAGATGCTATTTTTGAAGTAATGTAAGTGTGACATGATATTCAGAGAGAAAACATAAGGCTTTGATTTTAGTAAATAAACATTGAAACTATGACTAAAACGGTTGGTCAAAAAAAAAAACATTTTCATAACTAAAACTAAAAGAAACAAACCACCGTCATTGAATTGGGAAAATTGAAATGTTTCCAAGAATAAAAAAGCACTCATTCTGTGGTGGAAAATCAAACCACCATGCTATTTAGAGAAATATACACTCTCATAAATGAAGGTACGCAAGTTGTCACTGGGGTGGTACCTTTTCAAAAGGTACACATTTGTACTTAAAGGGTCCATACTGGTACCTCAAAAGCATATATACAAATTTTAAGAGGAACACTTTTGTACTTCTTAGGTACTAATATGTTCCATTGAGGTATTAACATGGACCCTTTATGCACAAATTTGCATTTTTTTAAAGGTTATACCCCAGTGACAGCTCGCGGAGTGTTCACTACCTGACAAAAGTCTTGTCGCCTATCCAAGTTTTAAGAACAACAAATAATAACTTGACTTCTAGTTGTTACTTTTAGTATCAAAAGTGGCTTATATGAAAGGCAAAGGCCTCTAGATTACACTTATTTTAACAAAATAATTTATTAATTTAGTCTTAAAAAGTCTTTTTTAAAATTCTATTATACTTAATTAACTCTAACAAACTATATATGAGCAATTTCTGCGCTATGGATGTGACATTTGCAGTACTCAAAACATTAATTCACATAGAAAGTATATGCTAACATTACATTGAAACATCTGTTTATAGTTTTCAGAACAACTAGACACAGAGTTAAGGGACCAGAAAAATATCAGTGTATAAACATGTTTTGTACTTTAATTAGGGAAATAAACATGCGTTATGGATGTGACCACAAAAGTATGCAACATAGACATTCTGTGAACTAAACTGCACAAAAGAAGTAATGATAATCATGAGGAGAAGAGTCGGCTCTCTATAAAACATAAATGGACTTATTTTTTTTAAATATTTTTGCATTTACGAGGAAAAGGTGTCGTGATGGATGTGATCGATGTGAAATTGCCACTTGTGTGACTTTGGTTAAATTAAATATATTAGTCTGACAACATTGACATACATTTTTGAGTATTTTAAAGTACTGTAAAATACTTGCCTACACAAAAAAATGCAGAAACGGTTTCCGTATGTTGGTGAAAGTTTTTTTTTCATGGCAAGGTTGACTTTACATGGAATTGCTTAAAGAGTATAAAGATAAAGTAATATTAAAATCAATGTTTTATATAAAGAATAATTTTAACAACAAAAAACATTACACATTCATTTTTTTTTCCAGCTTAGTCCCTTTATTAATCCAGGGTCGCCACAGCGGAATGAACCGCCAACTTATCAAGCACATTTTTTTTTATGCAGCAGATGCAGTGGAGAACATGAGACTGATTCCAGCGACGCTCCAGGGACATACGAGTCTTCGCTGAGGCCATCTTCCAGCCCACCGCGGTGACTGAAGCTCTGCACAAGACTTTTGGCCAGCGGAGAAATTAAAATGGTCGTGCCCAACTGAGTCTGGTTCTCTCAAGGTTTTTTTTCTTCACTCCCATCAGGTGAAGTTTTTTTCCCTCTCCGCTGTCGCCACTGGCTCTCATGGTTCAGGATTGGTAGAGCTACGCATCAATGAATTTGCTCTTCAGTGTTTGAACTCTCAGTAATGATTAAATCACACTGAACTGAGCTAAACTGAACTAAACTGAACTTAAACACTAAAAACTGAACTAAACTGTTCCAGTTACTATGACCATTTATGTGAAGCTGCTTTGACACAATCTACATTGTAAAAGCGCTATACAAATAAAGCTGAATTGAACTGAGTTGAATGCCCTTCCAGCCCATCTGGGAAACATCCACACAAACTCATTCACACACACACACACATACACACTAATACACTACAGACAATTTAGCCTATAATACTTTATGTTTAATTTTATTAAATGTTTTTTTGCAGTTCACAACATAATGTTGTCTAGTAGCTGCCAAAATGTAGCTTTCACTATCTGATCATACATTATTATGATTAATTCACTCTCTTTTTTTTTTTTTTTTTGTCTTTTTCAGAAAATCGTGGAACTGGAAACTACCAAGTCAAGATTCTTTTGAATCCAAAAAAACTATTTTTACATTGCAACAACCCAAACAAAACTATACACTCCTAATTTTGCTCTATTTACAATGTTCGCTGTTAACATATCAAATCATTTTATACCTTTTACTAATTGCACTTCTCTAAAATCAATAATTAAGTTGATGTAAAGACAGAAAAATGAACAATACAACATTTAAATCAAATGTGATCCTGCTAATATTGGAGAAAACAAGTAACATATTATAATCTTAAGTGACTTTTAAAAAATATGTGTTGTTACATTTTAAGTAATATGTAAGTAGCCAATATGTTAGGGTATTTCTTAATTTTTTAAATAGTAAAATAGGCCTAAAATTGTAATATTTTACTTTTTTACCCAATACAGGATACTGCAGACATTTGCTGTACTCATTAAAAAAGAAAACATGAGTTCCTCTATTTTAGAAAAATGGGACTCTTTACCAAGCTGTAATGAACAGTTACCAGAACCCATTTTTAAGACCCCGTCACCCTTTTGGAATCAGGATATAATATTCAAAAGACCAAGACAAGAGTACACACCTGATGCTGTTAGAGAGGCATACAACTTGTATACTTACAGGTGTGATTCAGGCTCTCGTGTGAGTCCGGACCTTCGTTTTGGAGCAGCTCAGACCCACTCTTCTCTAAGTCTAAACTCTTCCAACAGTAGATATCTTCCACCTTCGTCAGAATTACTTGTGACTGATCCAAATATGCTTCATTTTGGAAGAGGACCTTCATACTGGAGGTATTTCACTCCAGAAGCAGGATATGGACTTGTCAAAGGCTTTAGAAAGCTGCGTAATCCACAAACTGACACACTGCCGGCTTCATATTTCTATAGAGGAGTTAACAGGGATGTTTTAAGAAGAGATTTTCCAATGGAGGAAACCCAAACAGGCATGCAAAAGCACAGACTGAGGTATTCACACTGCTACCAAGAACCACAGAGCCAGAGAGTCAGCTCCAAAAGAGACTGTGAGAGATATTATGTTAAAACTAACCCACTTTTAGGTTCTCTCTTACATGCTGATCCAAATAAAGAACTTTTTAAATACAACTCAGAGCACAGCCAGCACCACCTGCTTGGTTTCAGTAATGATGCTGGGGCTGAAAAGAAAACAAGCGAAGGGCTCCCCCTGCTGCTCTGGAGTGGAGATGCACAAAAACGCAGCAGAAACGCACACGTTAAATCCTCGTCTTCGGCGCTGTGGGTTCTCCGTCGCTTTGTTGAAGGGTCTTTGGTGGAGCTGGAGGGTGGTCGCCTGAAGCGGGTGGAGGATTTGAGGACAGAGGATTTGGAGCTGTGTGCTCAGTTACACCCCGAGCTGATGCTGAAGCGTTTCACTGTGTTGAAGATCATACCGTCACACACACCTGCGCTCTCTAGTTTACGTGTGCAGATTGAGCATGACTACTCGCAGGTAAGCACAAACACACACACATACTGAATAAAAAAATAAGTTAAATATCTGATATAGGCAATGTAAAAACATGTTAAATGAATAGTTCACGCAAATATGGGAATTCTGTTATCATTTACTCAGCGTTGACTTGTTTAAACAAGTTTGATTTGTTTGGATGTTCTGTTGAACACAAAAGAAGATATTTTGAAGAATGTTGGAACCCGGTAACCATTCACGTTATCCACAATAGAAAAAACACATCCTATGGAAGTTGATTTCCTACATTCTGTAGTATATTTTAGCATTTATGCACAATATATAATTTCATCATCAATATGGCAATGTGTGCATTCGCAATAGTCACATCGCAGGACATGCAATGTGGAGTTAGGACTATTATTGCTAATCAGCAATGAAGAATGTACAGTGTTTACATTACATTTGATCATTCAATAATAGAGGCAGGACAAAATAGCGATTTGCATGAGGTGGCGCTTCTCATAATGGCGGATTGAACATATATCAATGTTGCAATTTTCAGAAATATATGAGCTGTTAATAAAAGAACTACTTTTTCATGCATTTTTGCCTCTCCATTTACAAATATCATGATATATTGTGGATAATTTTCTTGTGATATATTGCTGATATCATGATCTATCATTATCAGAGGCAAAGTATCATATTGTATTATTGTACCTGAATGTCTGACTACTAATTTCCCTTTTATGTAATCTTACTTATTTATTCTTGCGATTTCTTTGATTCACTTCACTACAAGATTATTCCAATTAAAGTTAATGATTTTGTTCCAAATAGAGTTATTCAAGCAATCTGCCGAAATCATATTCATATCGCAGCAAAATAAAATATTGCAATGTCAGATTTTTTTTTCAACATCGTGCAATTACAAAAAACACCAGCAAATAAAAAAAAAAGATCTTTGTCCGTTTAACGGCTCACTTGCTGCAAATCCTCACAACGCAAACACGTTTTTTTTAAATACGCTGCATTTTCTCACACTGCAAACAATTTACGAAAGCACGCTGCATTTTCTCAAAATGCAAACTATTTTGAAAAACGAAATGCAGTGCATTTTCTCACAATGCAAACTATTTTGAAAAACGAAATGCACTGCATTTTCTTACAATGCAAACTATTTTGAAAAACGAAATGCAGTGCATTTTCTCACAATGCAAACAATTTACGAAAACGCACTGCATTTTCTCACAACACAAACAATTTAATAAAACACTGCATTTTATCAACACAAACAATTTGCGAAAACGCGCTGAATTTTTTCACAACGCAAACATTTGTTTTATGTTCAATCCACTTAAATTAGTAAAAACAAATACTAAGTTAACTTAATTCCTTTATTTTGTCTCAACCCAAATCAATTGTGTTGAACCCAGTGTAAGCAGTAATACACAGTTGACATATTTCTTTAAAATATTACCATTCCCTCTGCAGTTGTCTTTGGAGGTGAGTGAAGGAATGCCCTTCTTCGTTTATGGCCACGGCTGGTCCTCCTGTAACCCTCAGCACACAAGTCAAAATTGCAAACTACAGTGCCGCCAGTTAGCGGTGGGTGACTTGTGCCTGGCACTGACACGTATGCCCGCCTCTTCATCAGAGCTGGCCAATCGCAGCCGAAATGAGGTGGGTGAAGATCCCTTGATCCTGAGCAGTCATGCTGAAAACAAGCCTACGCTGCAGATAAAAGATCCATCAAGAAAAAGACGATTCACAGCTCCAGAGCTCAGGGAGATTTCCAAGATACACCACACTACTGATTAAAAAATGAAAGACTGAATGATATTTTCTAGAATTTTTTTTTTTTTTTAAGAATTGCGGTTAGTTTACTGTTATTATTGTTATTATTATTGGCACTGTAGTCTGTACATCAGGGGTCACCAATCTCGGTCCTGGAGGGCCAGGGTCCCTGCAGGGTTTAGCTCCAACTTGCCTCAACACACCTGCCTGGATGTTTCAAGCATACCTAGTAAGACCTTGATTAGCTAGTTCAGGTGTGTTTGATTAGGGTTGGAGCTAAAATCTGCAGGACACCAGCCCTCCAGGAACAAGTTTGGTGACCACTGCTGTACATTGTAACTGAATCCTTTCACAAATTAGTGTTTGTACATTTAACTGCACTGTTAATAAATCAGTTACTGTTTTAGAATTTGGAGTCAGTGAAATGATTTTTGAAGATTTTTTCAAGCTAGAGTGTATTAAATGAATCAAAAGTGTTTTTGAGAATTTAAAAGTAATTTTTAATTGTTCTGTTCAACAACAGATTCTGCTTAAATCACATTTAATGCAGAATTAAATGATCAAATGAGGAATAAATATATTCTCTATGGCTCTGGACGAGTGCTGATACTACTAGAATATTGCACGGCTAATTGCTAATCAGATTAGAGAACCAGACAGAACTGTTGTATAAATGAGCAAGCAGTGTGATATGACTGTTTATTAGCACTGGTGGGAGACGTGTTTTAAGGCTGATTATTCTCAGCTGTCGAGCGGGCGCTGCCATTTGAATCTTTTTGTCTCGCGACTTCCGGTCACATTCACTTCCATTCATTTTTTGACGTTAACAACTGCTCGTTACGCTGCTTGATGTTGCAATTTAATATTTTCTTATTATATTATGCTACTTGGTCTGTGTAGTCATGCAAACATTTGTTTGTTGAGCAAGTAGTTTGGCCATTTTCTGCCGTTTATTATTCCTAGTCATTTCTCCCATAGGCGACTGAATCGGAAGTTCTAAGACAATCGCGAAAACAGGCGCACTTCCGCATTTTAGAATAAGGTCAAAACTTATGCGTCAAGCACACGCGTATGCTACGGCGCAGCCTACCCGTTGACCCATAGCCCTACGCTGTGGCCATCGGCGTCACTGACGCTCACCTCTCAAAAAAATGTAACTACACGTCGCAACGATGCGTAACGCAAGCTCTGTTATTTGTCGGCTTGGTATTGCTGACGAGTGTGGGCGGGACCGAGACCCGTGCGAGCCAGATGGCGCTATTGTTTACAAGTGTGGAGTCCCGTGAAGAAGTTGGGATGGAAAGTTTTGTTTTGTGTTTACCTCATGGTTAAAGTTGTTGCACGTCGGCCGGTTACAGCCTCAAAATAAGCGAGTTTGAGCCACTTGTACATCCAGGAAGTGTTCAGGAAAAGCAGAACAGCAGCGAAGAAACTCGACACAGAGGAACATTAACACCTCGCTGCCATCTAGCGTTTCGGAAGTGTAATGCAGACCAACAAAGACAGCGCGCAGAAGTATAAATGCTCCGCTACGGGCGTTGCATGCGCTGATGGTTACGCCAGTCACTTGACGCAGAAGTATAAACCAGGCTTAACAGTGCTAAACACTTGCTGCCACGTTGTTTTACTTGATTATTGAATCTGCTATGCTACTTTTGTTTCTCCTATATGGATATTACCATATTCCTTCTGCTGCTCTGCTCTTCTTTGCTGTTTGTGACAGTATATGGCATAAACACTGTTTAAAGTTCTCCAAACATCTGGCGTTGAAGGTCATCTTTTCCACCACTGGAGCCTTTCAGTAACGCACACAGCTACAGTGTTGTATTGTATTAGTATCAGTGTAATTGGGAACAGCTGCATGGGTCACAGTTTAATCTGCCAAAATCGATCACACCTGCTCCCATTCAGAGAGTTTGATTCAATTCATTGTATCCCTAGATTTACTTCATATGTTCAGATCACAACCAAATGCCTTCCCCAGATACCGCCCACCTGCTGGCTTGGCTTCTCTTCACAAACAAGAATGAGCTACGGATTACTCTGATACTGCAGGTGGACTTATTGATAAAACTGATCCACGGGAAGAGTTTCCAGACACACAAACATGTTTACTTCTCGATCTAAATGAGGACATTCTCTATACGCTGATTTTTACGTTTATATACACAGGCTTTCTGCAGGTCTCTTCAAATCTAATTTAAAGGTGCAGTATGTACGCTTGACACCCAGTGGTTGAACTAGGTATTGCACTCCTGGATCAAAACAAATGCAAGTGCAGGTTGCCAGATTGAGGACAGGAGCGAGGGATTTAAACCTTGTTTAAAAGCAACGGCTCTTGATAGAAGGAATATTTTCCATGTTAAAATGAGTTTTTCTCATGACCAACACCTCGGATTGATATATTAGTTATAAGCTGGCGAATAGAAAACTGACAACGATCACCTCAGGTACACCTTATGTGCTTTATTCAGTGTTAAATGCTAATAATATGAGTGAAAAGTTTTCAAGTTTAAATAATTGAAGTAGTTTTTAAGTGGTTGCTAAGGTTTTGCTAGAGTGTATTGACTGATTGCTAAGGTGTTCTGAGTGGTTTCTAGACGGTTGCTAGGGTGTTCTAGGTTTTTTTTTTTACTTGTACGTTGATCCTAAATTTGAATCTCGTGTCATTCAAATCGCATGTATGAAAGCATTTAGGATTTCATGTCAAATATAATGATGGAGGAAGAAGTTGTGGTGGGTTATATGGGATGTGGTGGGTTTCTTAGATTATTAAAGGTGCTTTCTGTCACTAATTATTTAGCCTGCATTAATGCATTCAGTGTAAGCTGCACAATTAATCATTGAAAGATCAGGATCTCAACACCCACGCAACAAATTATAAATGATGGTGATTTGCATATGATTATTAATCCTTCAAATCACTGCATTTAAATCTGAATGTTTACGACAGGCCCGGATTGGCTAATCGGGAGGACCGGGAGAATTCCCGGTGGGTCGGTCTGTTTTTTGGCCGCGAGGGCCGGTGTTCCTAGCTCCAGAATCTGTTGCTCTCAGCAGTCACACTTTTTAAAAATAATTAATTTATTTACTCGACCACAGCCTTCTTATTCATTATTTTACCGCAGCTCTGCTCTTTTTATCTATTTTCTCGTAATAAGATAAGTCATTCAACGTACAGTTGATGTGGTACAGTGGTTAGCACGTTAAATTATGACGCCACCAACCCGGGTTTGGACCTCGTCTGAGGGTAAATTTTTTTTTTCATTTTTATTGTTAAGACATATAATACTGTAAGGGTTGTTGAACATTTGAAGCTGTTTTCTCAAAAAAAGACGTTATAGTGTAATTAGAAACTGAATTGAAAATGACCTTATTTTAATATAGTCAGTGGTGAACAGAGGTGGGCCGGTCTAAGGCTTGAAACTCCAGGGCTGAAAAAGAGTCCCACTCCGGCCCTGTTTTACGATAAAGATTAAAATCACCATCATATGCATTTAACTTGACGCTCAAAAATGAAAACTGTAGGCAGCAATTACATTATTTAACCAATAAGTGACGACAACCAGTCATTAAATATGCTACTGTATAATAAAACAAGATCATCTAGCAATGAACATGATGTTTTATGAGTGAAGAACTGAATCATTTATTAAAAATGAGACTCAAAATAAATATGAATTGTATAAATTATGATGTAAATTTATACATTTAGCGTTATCAGCAACAGTAGTAACAGTGAATTAATCACAACACTGAATATTTTACAATTTATTTTTATTCAGCTGTTTATTTCTTCATTTTATTTTTGATAAAATTACAGCTTCTAGGTTGTGTTTGTTAAATCCAAAAGTGTCTTGCAGTGCTGTTTTTGTAATAAACGGAAAGCAAATTACATGTCTCCTCTCCTTAGTGTCTAATCCAAAAAAAGGTCAAATCCGTGACTAAAAACCATAACGTGGCCCGACCTGTGAGATTTGTGATCCGTTACACCACTTATTACTTATAAAAACTGAGTATTAGTATTTGAGTTACTTTAAAGCCTTATCAAATGTAACGGAAATAACACTAAAGTAACGTAGCCTATTGTAGTTACTTACCATAAAAAGTATCACAAGTTTTTGGGGGGAGTAACTTAGTAAAGCATTAAGCTGCGGTCACACTGGGCTTTTCCTTCTATAGACTTCCATCCAATGTGTCAGACCGGAAACGCATGGTCATGCGTCAAGTTTCGCAGGGTGCTGCAGTGCAAAGTTCAAGCTTGGTGAACTCTGACCTGTGAAATCGCATCACTTGACTGCATGAGACCAATCGAGAATCAAAACATGACCTCTCTGGACAGAAGTTTAAAATATAGAGCAATTACTCGCTTTTTTAAATGTCTAATAAGCTTGATTAATCCCGCCACTTTTCATAGCGCCGCATGACAGAATATCACACGCTCAAACTCTAATGTGACCGCAGCTTTACTTTCAAAAGTAACTTTCTCAATACAGATTTACTAATTGTTTCTCACAGAATTGGTAATTGTGGTGTAGTCCTATATGTTTTTCCTCATTTAGTATGATTTGGTGGTGTGCGTGATCAGAAAATGTGTGCTCTACATGAAGAGAGAAAGGCTTTTTATAGATGTATTTCAAAAATGTAAATGAATTAAAACATACCATGTGAATCAATAAAAGTTTATGCAATTCAAATATACATATGCACATATTTACAGAAATCTTGCATAATATAGGAACAGAATTATCAGTTATTAGTGACTGACATTTCCACACTAAATCCATCAGCAATGAAGCTTCTCCCAAACAATGAGCTGGACTCTTCTGAACCCCTGAAAGGCCATCTTTCTATTGACTAGATTGACCGATAACTGCTGAGAGAAAACATGTGTTCTTTCATGTACTGTGTGATGAAACCAAAGTGACGCCAGGACAGAGCTGGGCTTCATATGTTCTGCAATAATGTTAAATCGAGTGCTGAACATCTGTGAGGGGATTTGCCGAGTGTCCAGAAAGAGTGAAATTGAAAACAATCACAACGGACAACCATAATTTAGGTTTTTATCTTGCATCTAGTGCAGTCTAAAGAATAGAAGACATGTATATGTATAACTTGGTCATATACAGTCACCGGCCACTTTATTAGGTACACCTGTCCAATGCATTTAGGCATGTAGACATGGTCAAGAGGATCTGCTGCAGTTCAAACCGAGCATCAGAATAGGGAAAAAAAGGGGATTTAAGAGACTTTGAATGTAGCATAGTTGTTGGTGCCAGACGGGCTGGTCGGAGTATTTCAGAAACTGCTGATCTACTTTGATTTTCACGCACAACCATCTCTAGGGTTTACAGAGAATGGTCTGAAAAAGAGAAAATATCCAGTGAGCGGCAGGTCTGTGGGCGCAAATGCCTTGTTGATGCCAGAGATCAGAGGAGAATGGCCAGACTGGTTTGAGCTGAACCCAAATAACAACTCGTTACAACAGAGACATGCAGAAGAGCATCTCTGAACACTTAAAACTTTGAAGCGGATGGGCTACATCAGCAAATAATTTGGCGTCAACAACATGAAAGCGTGGATCCATCCTGCCTTGATTCAATGGTTCAGGCTGGTGATGGTGGTGTAATGGTGTGGGGGATTTTTTCTTGGCACACTTTGGGCACATTAGTACCAATTGAGCATTGTGACAACACTAGAGCCTACCCGAGTATTGTTGCTGACCATGTCCATCTCTTTATGACCACAGTGTACCCATCTTCTGATGGCTACTTCCAGCAGGATAACACGCCATGTCATAAAGTGTGAACCATCTCAGACTGGTTCCTTGAACATGACAACGAGTTCACTGTACTCAAATGGCCTCCACAGTCACCATAGCTCAATCCAATAGAGCACCTTTGGGGTGTGGTGGAACGGGAGATTCGCATCATGGATGTGCAGCCGACAAATCAGCAGCAACTGCGTGATGCTATCATGTCAACATGGAGCAAAATCTTTAAAGAATATTTCCAGTATCTTATTGAATCTATGCCAAAAAATTAAGGCAGTTCTGAAGGCAAAAGGTGGTCCAACTGGGTTCTAGTAAGGTGTACCTAATAAAGTGGCCAGTGAGTGTACATAAACAGAGCTTGGACTACATTGTTCTTGAGTTCATGAAGCCTGCAGCTTTCTTTCCAAAACAAAAACATTTCAACTAGTGGTCTCAGACTTTTTAAAAGGTATTATTCTTTCAGAAATCAAGTCAAGTGGTTTATGAAATACGATAGCATTATGCTTAAATCCACTGCATCTTCCCTGATCAGTCTGGTTAAATCTCTTTTATTTTCTCTCTGTATCTGCTTATGTCCTTTTTGATATTTTAAACTTGGCTCTCTGTGCAGAAATGAAAGCCAGACACAACACACACTCAGCTGTGTTCTAGGAGTTTTGAGTTTTGTCTTATCCGCTTCATATGAAGAAGTCCAGTTTGGGTCCAGCAGCGAGTCTCGTATTCTCTCTGCGCTCTTGATAATCAAGAATACAAGTCTTTAAATCCCTTGTTGAATCCCTCTGGTGAGGGTAGAGGTAGTGATTAGTGGCATCCGCAGGCTCTGACGACCATGTTGCGGTACTTTTTCAATATTACGTTGGAGCTGTCATCGAAGTACAAAACTGAGATTCCGTGCAGCTGAGTTGGAGCGCAGCAGGGCTTCGGGACAGTTTCAGGGTTTATGAAATGAACCTAGGAAAAAAACAACAACACATGATTTGAAGATGATCATGGAGTACAAGTAAATACAAAGTTGCAAAAACCTCTGTGACATCTGAAAATTTCTATCAAGACGAAAACAAATTCCAGGCGCACATGTGCAAGTTCATTCATTTGACTTTATTCTGGGCAGTATGGAGGCTCACGTCTTCTTTTTCTTCCAAAAATATTTGCTATACCCCTATAATTTTGTTTATGGTCGGGTAGGGGTGAATGTTAATAAAATATAATTAATAAATAATTTAATTAAATGTATAATTAATTCTCCTTAACTTCTGGCTGGGCTGTATCCCTTTTAGCAACAACTGACTTTCTTCACTGTGGCAGCCATAATGAGTATTGCACTTTTCCCCATTCATTGCAATGCAAGTGAACAGTCTTTGTATACCTATAGTCTTTAAAAGGAGGGAGAGTTCACTTCCTTATTAAAACCTGCATGAGATGATCTCAAAATTCAATGTTTTTTTTTAAGAAATCAGGAAATGCTTCTTTGCCTTCGTTTCGTACATTTCGGTAAACTAATTTGAACAATTCCTTACATTTAGATAGCACTTTTCTTGACACTCAAAGCGCTTTACACATTAAGGTGAATCTCCTCATCCACCACCAGTGTGCAGGATCCACATGATGCGCCATTTTGCGCCAGACCACACACCAGCTGAATGGGGAAGTGAAGACAGAGTGATGAATCCAAGCAAGATATGGAGATAGTTAGGAGGCCGAGATGGATGGAGACCAGTGGGCAAATTTGGGTTAAACCCCTACTCTTTTTCAAAGGATACCAGGGGAGTTTTAACGACCACAAAGAGTCGGGACCTCGGTATAGCTTCTCATCCAAAAGACGGCGCTCTTAGTATAGAGTCCCCGTCACTATACTGGGGCGTTAGGACCCACACAGACCACAGGTTGGGCACCCACTGCTAGTGTAACCCTGCTGGGCCACCCAACCCACTCCGAGCTGGGATCGAACTGGTAACCTTCCGCATGGGAGTCGGTTGCTCTACCAAGGAGGCTAAAGACCATAGCCTCTAGCGTCTGTCGCTAGAGCACCTTTATGCTGCGTTCACACCAGACGTGGAACGCGCGTCAAGCGTGAGTGATTTACATGTTAAGTCAATGCAACCGCGCGAATAGACATCCTGCGGCGCGATACGCGTGATTGGCACTGCCCAAATGATGAGAACTGCATGGTGCGAATGGCGTGGCACGAATTGAGAGTTTTGTGCGTTTGACGCGCTTAATTGTCGCTTTAACCAATCAGGAGCTTGCTCTTGTGGGGGCGTGATTGTGACATATCGCCTGTTGTCGGTGTCCCAGGGGAAATCCCCCCGCAGACACCGACAAGAAGTTCATCAAACTGGGCTGGGCTCAGTCAGCAGCACCGCTGAAAACCTCCATCAGCCAGGTTCAGTTACTGGAGAGCTGGATGCACCTCTGAAAGGATGTAGTGGACTCAGACACGGCTCTAAACGTATCAACGCTGTTTATCATCCTTCATAAAGCACATAAACACTGTTATTTTCCTCATAAAATCCATGTTAGCCCTTTAGCTATGAAGCTAGAGTCACGGGGCAGACAGAAGCCCTGCCCATCACTCAAATCCGCGTCTGTTCTGAAGTGAATTTGACACGCGAATGAAGCGGGGTTTGACGCGCGAATGAAGCGGGGTTTGACGCGCGAATGAAGCGAGTAACCTCAAATGTTCACGCGACTATTTACGCGCGAATAGCGCGAGTTATCTGAGCGTTCCGCGTCTGGTGTGAACACAGCATTAGAGGTAAGAGGAGTGAGGTTTACCTGCGCAGCACCTACTGGCTGGCCTCCGTTACACTCACCCCCCCTAAACCTCACTCCCATCCAGGTCACGGCACCAATGTAACCCCGCCGGTCCTACATCGACCTTCCGCATGGGAGTCAGTTGCTCTAACAAGGAGGCTAAAGACTATGACCTCTATCATCTGTGGCTAGAGCACCTTTAGAGGTCAGAGGATTGAGGTTTACCTGCAAAGCACCTACTGGCTGGCCTCCATTACACTAATCTCACAAACACTACTTCCAGCAGCAACCTAGCTTTCCCATTTGGTCTCCCATCCAGGTACTGACTAGACACAGCCCTGCTTGGCTCACATGACCAACCATGTGAGTGATGCAGAGAGCTAGCTACCGGCTAATTAATCCTGAACAGATATTAGGAGTACTTAAGAGGTGAATTGCTTTATGCCAGATGAAAGTTTCGGAGGAAGTTTGTAAATGAGATTGACACTACGTGAGATCAAATTAATTGATTTTACGCGCGGAAACTTCAAAAATGAATAATTTGGACTCTATATACAATGAACTTTAGATTTGAGACTAAGTAAACAATTTAATTGTGCTCTGTTTTGGTCAAATTTGAACCTCACGTATTATCAAAAAAACAATCATATGAGTTGGATCATATGAGAACTCTTCTTTTAGTTGAGAACATATCTGTGGAACTCACCAGTGTCTGTACAATAGCATGGTTTGTGGCGTTCATATAAGAGTTCAAAGGGAACACACATTCGCCCTCACAGTAGTATGCGGCATAACCCTCTGGGGCGATGATCCAGTCCTGAAAGCACAAGACAGATGAGAAGGTTTAGAAGTCATACAAAAGGCATACAACGAAAAATAAGTATATACACGTATCCGTCACCTGCCATCCCAGATCTCTGAAGCTGACGTAGAGTTCATGCTTTTTGCAGCCCTGTTTGGGATCTATGCTGGCACCCTCTGCATACATCAGGTGGAAGGTTTATTAAATATAGAATATTTGAAAGTAAAAATGAAATAACGCAAGATAACATGTAATTGTGAGAAGCATCACCTGTGGCTTCAACTGTTTTTAAAGCCACCTGGCTGTGTGCTGTGCCAGGTTTGGCGTTTTTAGTGCGGTGATGACCTTTCTGTTTGCCTCCTGATGCCGAGCGGACACTGCGGAGGTGGATTCCTGATGCTTTCAAAAACGCCACCATAAACGGCTGCTTATTCTGAGCTCCACTGCTGCCCACCAGGCCAGCTCTTCTTGGGTTCATTCTTGCACCTATAGAGGTCGACAGTGAGTTGCATGATGACTTTAAGTTTAAAAGGGGTCCTATTATGCCCCTTTTTACAAGATCTTAAATAAATCTCTGATGTCCCTAGAGTGATGTTTAAGCTAAAAATACCTAATTTCTGAATGCTAGAGTGTATGGGTGTTTCCCAGTAATGTGTTGAGGCTGGAAGGTTATGCAATGCTTAAAACATATGCTGGAATAGTTGGCAGTTCATTCTGCTGTAGTGACCTCTGATAAATAAGGGACTAAGCCTAAGAAAAAATAATGAATGAATGAGATTAGGCTCTTTTCGAAAGAGAATGGAGCTACAAACGTCTATGTGTTAACATAGTGGCAGATTCAAAACGGGAGGGTCCCACTTTATATGAAGTATATGACTTAACTAATATGTACTTACATAGGAACTAATAGTTTGTTACAATGTACTTATTGTGTAAATAAACATATTTACTGTGTACTTATTCTTGATTAAATACATGTATGTAATTACATCTGTAATTAACTTTTGTAACTACATTTGTAAATACACTGTTGACCATCCCTTACACCTTAACCCACCCTTAAACCTACCCATGCCACCAAACCTGTCCATAACCCAACCTCTATCCCAACTCAAAAGCACCACAAGTGTTCTCAAATACATTATAAACACAGTAAGTACATTGTGTTTATTTTTTTGATGTAAGTACATAGTAGTTAAGGACACTTAATATAAAGTGGGACCAACGGGGGTAATGTTAAATCCTAAAAAAAAGTGGCTCAGACCACATTTGTTTATCCTAATATAAAGTGTTCTTGGAGCTTTGTTTGGTTACATTTGAACTTATAAAGTCACATGGAACGTATTGACAATGTTTTGGTCCCTCTTCTAGACTTTAAATGTTGTGACCATTGCTCTCTATGGCGGATTAGTAACTTGGGTTTCATCTAAAACAGAGATGCCAAAAGTAGGACCCGCAGGCCAAAGTTGAGAGAAATCAAAACTAACCAAACTGATTTTGTTAGCTCACGTTGCTAGTTTTGTGGTGAACAACTAATCTGTGTATGTCATTGAGAAGATAAATTGTTTGCATACGCTTGCGCTTGGCGCAGAAGTATAAATCAGCCTTAACTCTTCAAGATATTTTACTCTTGAACCTATTCATGAAATGTTATTTTGTTATTCTAGTAGTATAGCTGATCTATATAGAACAGTATAGGTTGTTGTTTTCACACAGGGTAACACTTTATTTTGATGGTCCATTTGAGTATTGGTAGACTGCTTAATATCTGCGGATACTGCCCCTTCAACAGACATTTAACTGACTATAAGAAACTTTGCAAGTGCATGTCAACTTACACTAACCCTAACCTCAACCTAACAGTCTACTTATAATCTAATGAGAATTAGTTGACATGTAGATGCAATGTAACTTAAATTCAACCAACCCCCCCCCCCCCACACACACACAAAAAAAAATTATACATGCAACTAGAGTAAAGTAATTATGACAGAAAACCAACTTTCTCAAAGCCCTTGAAGCACAATTCTGCCAAATGATGATTTAGAGTGGTAGTTTGACAGGATGGGTTATAAAGGTATCTTGATATCTGAAGTTGCTCACCATGTGAGGTCTCCACTAAGAGCTGCAGTCCTAAGTTCTGACCTGGGTTTATAACCCAGTGGTTACTGGTGACCGTGAGGTCAAAGACCAGCCATCCCTCTTCTGCAGCCCATACCACTCGTGAGTCCAGCAGGTACAGCTCCCTGTGCAGGGTCAGAAGAGGTCATAAGGTATATGGGTTAGTAAGTGGATATGAAGAAATAATAGAAAACGCATAAATAATCAGTGTCCTTCATCCATGTTAGACATGTACAGTTGAAATCTGAATAATTAGCCCTCGTTTATTTTTTACCCAATTTCTGTTTAACAGAGAAAAAAAATTTGAACACATTTCTAGACATAATAGTTTTAATAACATCTTTAATAACTGGATTATATTATCTTTGCCATCATGATAGTAAATAATATTTGACTCGATATATTTCAAGACACTTCTATACAGTTTAAAGTGACATTTAAAGGCTTAACTAGGTGAATTAGGTTAACTAGGCAGGTTATGGTAATTAGACAAGTTGTTGTACAATGATGGTTTGATCTGTAGACTATCAAAACAAAAAATAGCTTAAAGTGGCTAAACATTTTGACCTTAAAAGGTTTTTATTTTATTTTATTTTTTATAAAAACTGCTTTTATTCTAGCCGGAATAAAACAAATAAGACTTTCTCCAGAAGAAAGAATATTATCAGACATACTGTGAAAATCTGTTAAACATCATTTGGGAAATATTTAAAAAAGACAAAATTCAAAGAGGGTAAATAATTCTGACTTCAATTGTATATATGTTAATATATTCTGTGTGAGTTACAGGTTTAGTTGTCCAAGTCTACAATTGAAGGTGGGAAACAAGATGGCTGCTCTCTCCATTTATTAAACTGTTTCCTTGTTTAAAGTAAACTGGTTCAGATTGTGGCCACTATATCTTTTGTTGTTGTTGACAAAAATCACCTATCATAATTCACTTTTGACTGTTTGTAGGGCAATACGCTCCATCTTTCCATGTAGGTTCTCACCTGTTTAATTGTATGTAGGTAACAAATTGAAAATTGACTTTTTTAGTAATAGTAATAACTTCAACAAACCATGTGACTTGAAAAGTTTCGATTGAAACTACAAATGCTGAATGTACTTAGTTCAGTTTCTCAAGTATTTATAGTAAAATAGAGAAATGGGTACATCGTCTGATGTATTTAGTGTACAAATGTATAATATACAAGTCATAGCTAGGGCCAAACAGACTCTGCACACGCAGAAGGCCACAAATTTCCACAGATTTATAGCCCATTATTAAGTCTATTTATCTATGTAATGTAATGTGTATTTATAGCGCATTTATTGTGTATGATCATACACTCAAAGTTTAACGTCTCATCCGAAAGACAGCGCCCTCTGACAGTATAGTGCCCCCTTCACATTACTGGGGCATTAGGACTCACACAGACCACAGGTTGAGCGCCCCCTGCTGACCTCTAACATCACTTCCACAGCAACCTAGCTTTCCCATGTGGTCTCCCATACAGGTACTGACAAGGCTCAGCCCTGCTTAGCTTCAATGAGTAACCTGTCTTGGGCTGCAGGGTGACATGGCTGTGAAATATGTAGTTGTGTATTTGTGTGTAAATGTAAGTTTATTCAATTTTTAAAATAATTTCAGTAATATTACTGACTAATATGAAAAAGACTATATGATTTATTTACACTAAAGTTTGTAAAGTTTTTTGTGGCTTTTAGTAGATTATATGAAACTTGCTTTGTTTACCAAATGAGTGGATCTAATTGGATTTGCATTGAAAACACTAAATACAAGCTACAAAGGTGTTATTTTTTTATTTTTATACATTAAGTTTTTAGTTACGATACACCCAAAATAATTCAACATCAATCCACAGTTTTTGTACAAAATTCTGCGCAGAAATAGCATAAAATGTACGCAGATTCTGTCTGGCCCTAGTCATGGCTCACACTGAAGTCCCTTTCAAACCAGCCAGATAACACGCTGACACAGCAAATCTGCAGAGCGCAGAATCTGTTGTGAAATCTGCTATCTGCTTGGTGATGAAATCTTTTGCCCTTACAAAAACATCCAAATCACACACATTCCTGAACACAAGTATATTCTGCACAATAGTAAAAGTGGCTGCACTTTAAATCACTCAGTGACAATCTGCTTTAGAGTGGCTTAAATGAATGTTTTTTTTCAGTCATAATTCACTCATCCTCCACGGTTTGAGTTTCTTCTGTTGAACACAATAGAAGATATTTTGAAGAATGTTAAAAACTGATAGCCACTGACTTCCGTAGTATATGTTTCTGAATATGGCTGTCAATAGATAAGATACACTCTTAGAAATACTCGTAAAAGTCTCTGGGGCAGTATTTTATCCAAAAGGTACACTTCTGTACCTATCAGGTCCATCTTTGGACCTTAAAAAGGACAAAGTAGTACCATGAAGTACGAGTGTGTAGGGATGTCCATATCCGATCACGCAGTTTCAGACGCGATTGGAATCAGACGATGCCTGCTGATCAGGGCTCGAATGAATATATATATATATATATATATATATATATATATATATATATATATATATATATATATATATATATATATATATATATATACACACACACACACACATACATACATACATATATATATATATATATATATATATATATATACATATATATATATATATATATATATATATATATATATACACATACACACACATACATACATATATATATATATATATATACATATATATATATATATATATATATATATATATATACACACACACATACATACACTGTGTATATATACACACATACATAGACCTCTTGCCATAGATTTCTTGCCTTCGCACAGAAACAGCAACGCATGCGGCATGACATTACTTTGTTGCAGAGATGCTATTGGTTAAATGCCGGCAAAGTAGAACACGGAAGCAGCTTGAAGCAGAAAGTGCGAAAATGTCTGTAAAGTTTAGATATGTTACACGACCAGCTGGAAGTGCGATATGTACATCGATTTAGCAGCATTTATGAAACTGTTTAACAATAAATGAATATTGTGTCGGTTGGGTTTAGGGTTGGGGCGTTGGTAGACATTAAAAAATAAAATGTATTACGTAATTTAATAAATAACATAAATAATACTCATTGCGACGACTGTTTTTACAATACTGCAATGGTTGGGTTTAGGGTTGGGGTGGGGTAGACATTAAGTAAATACAATTTATTGGGTAATTTAATAAATAAACAACACTCTGTACAACTACAGTTTTTACTTTATTGTGATGATTGGGTTAAGGGTTGGGCTTAGGGTAGACATTATTAAAATAAAATGTATTATGTAATTTAATAAATAGCATAAATAATACTTTGTACGACTACTGTTTTTACAGTAATGTTATAGTTGGCTTGGAGTGGGGGGTAAACTTTAATAAATTACAATTAATGGGAAATTTAATAAATAACAAACAATACTAAGTACGACGACTGTTTTTACAATACTGCAATGGTTGGGATTAGGGTTGGGGTAGAAGTTAATAAAATACAATTTATAGGGTAATTTAATATATAAATAATACTCTGTACAACTACTGTTTTTAGGTTACTGTGACGGTTGGGTTAAGGGTTAGGGTAGGAGTTGACGTTACAATTTACTGCGTAATTTAATAAATAACAAAATACCCGGTACAACTACTGATTGTACAATACTGTGAGGGTTGGGTTTAGGGTTGGGGTGGAGGTAGACGTTAATAAAATACAGTTTAATTCAATAGATAACAAATAATCCTCAGTATGACTACTGTGACAGTTGGGTTTAGGCTTGGTATGAAGGTAGACGTTAATAAAATACAATTTATTGGGTAATTTAATAAATAACATCAATAATACTCTGTACAACTACTGTTTTTACAGTGCTGAGACGGTTGGGGTTAGGGTTGGAGTTGGAGAAAACGTTAATAAAATACAATTAATGGGAAATTATTATAAATAATAATCGTTAACTTCTGGTCACAACCATATCTGATCTGGCAATAACCGAGTATGTCTGAGTATGTCTGCAGTATAAAGTTGATGATGACACCATTGCCATAGTAAACTGTGAGATATGTAAACTTGGGATTGCAAGAGGTGGAAAGGAAAAGGCTACATTTAACACAACAAACAGAGTTGCTGAATGTTAAAATAAGGTGAATTAAATAAAAGATAAGGAACATCCTGGATCTGTTTCTTCACTCTTCTGTATTATTTTTTTATGTATATTAAAGAAGTATCAGATCAGGTTATAGTATCGGTAGATACTCAAAATCAAATGACTTGTACTCGAGGGCAAAAAAATCTGATCAGAACATCCCTGCAAATTCATACCTTATCATGTCATAAAGATACAAAAGTATGCCCTTAAGGTACCAATGTGGACCTGTTAGGTACAAAAGTGTACCTTTTGAAAAAGTGCTGCCTTTATTTCTAAGAGTGTACTAGTATCCAACATTCTTTAAAGTATTTTCTGCTGTGCTCAAAAGAAAAAAACTAACTCAACCACATTCACAATAAAGTTTTAGACCATGCAGTTGCATTTGAGTTGCTCCCATCCTCATGACTACTTCTTCATGAGGTTTTCCATGTACACAAACAGCAGAAATAAAACAAAAAATGCCATCTCCTGCCAGAACTTGTTGTCCCTCTCAGATAAAGATATCTCAGAATAAGCTCTACTCCATAAGATAAGAACTTGAGGTCTGGCTGATACATTTCATGAAATGAAAAAAAACAACCGCACAGGCAACAACATGTTTCCAAGACAGCGTCAAAGCTCTGTCTTATTAAATGTGTCATTGCTTTAAAGAGATCAGATTGTCCTCCGGTGATGAAAACCCGGGGGCTTCTGGACGGCTCTTCTAAACAATGGCTTGACTAACAGGTAGGATTTCAGACCTCGAAGGCATCGAGAGACTAGGTCTTTATGTTCCTCCTGTCTAGTCGCCTTGCTGTCTGTGCATATCAACCGTCTCTGCATGACAATGGGAGAGTCGCAGGAAGGATGATTCACAATGGGTGGTCTTCTCAGAGAATGTGAGCATCGGGGGGGATGGATAATGCTTTAGTATGCGTGTAATTTAGAACAAGCAACCAAGGAGAGACGTCTGTCTGAGCATGTCTCACCTGGAGGACTTCTTCAGGATTTCCCTTTTATCGGCGCAATCGAAACGTTGCAAGAAGGTGTTATCGAGGTTGAGGGAATGTGATGAAGTGATGAAGACAGAGACTGCTCCTCCAGATGTCTGAGGTGGAGAATCTCCCTTCCACTGAAGACTTTGTATCTCAATAATTGACAGTAATGGTTTTGTAATGGCGGCTGCTCTCACTGCTTGTTAGCAGCCACACCGTAAATCAGATTAAGGAATTCTGTGGGAGCCCTGGCATTAGACACGTAGCACTGGGCAGACAAATCAATGTGTGTGTGGATCCATCCCTCCCATTTTCAGGCTTAAAAAAAAGTGTGGGTGGTGGCATATGTTTCATTTCAGACGTTTCCCTGTGTTTTTTTATAATGTCTAGAGGCCTTTACATACTGCTATATTAAAAATCTACCAACATGAACATACCAAAGTCATGATTTAGCTTTTGCATATCTGAAAAATTATATCCCTCAGAGCTAACACAATAACCGAACCATAAAGGCCTAGGGCAAACAGATGTACATCCATATTGAAGTGAACATGAAACCTCATGCTCATTTACTTGCATAATTTGAACTGTTTTAGAATAGATTAGGACATTCAGTGTGACCATGAGACATGATATATTCCACTGACGTGATCATGAAAGTGGGCGTTATATACCACAGCGCAACAGATGGTAGGAAGGGAATGGTTGGGGACAAGATTTGTAAAGTTAGTTTGATGGAGCTATTAATTTCACACAGGCATCATTAAATAGGAGCTAAACAAGGACCAGTGTTGGGTAAGTTACTTTTAAAAGTGACAGATTACAAATTACCGACTTCTACTGGAAAATTGTAATCTGATTACATTACTAATTACTTCAAAATAACAAGTAATCGGATTACTTTTAATAAAGTTACTTTTAAAACATACAAAATATACCTATAAAATACTAAATAAACTGCAGCTCTTTCAGTGATTTTATATTCACTAAGAAACAGTGGGTTGAACACAGCAGCTTGACATTTTCAGAAGACGTTTCTCAACATCATTCTCTCATTATTCACTTGTTCCAAACCTGTTTGTCTTTTTTAGAACACAAAAGAAGAAATTCAGAAACTGGATGCTAGTAACCGTGTATCGGTGTTTGGCTAATAAAGCAGGTTGGGCGCCAGGGGTTAAAAAAAAAACCACTACAGTTTCACAAATAATTCAATCAAATAAAAAATTAAACTTTAACAAATGCACGGTTTAATCAAGTAAACCAAAATCAAATATTCAATTCAACAAACAAATCAATATATTAATAACGGAGAAAACAAAAAAAAAAAAAAAAACTATGCTTTAACATCAACACATTTTAGTTAAACTCGTCATGAACCAGATAAACTTAAATTTCCAGGCCCAGGCACAGTACCTATTAAGTACCATTTACAAAACAATCAACGGGTGATAAATTAACCCACCATAAAGATATAAATCAAGTAAATCACTTCTGAATACACAAAAGTCAATAATAATCAAATTTACCTACAAATAAATAATAATAATATTTTAAGGTCAAACTCATCACTCATTTAGACTTCATCGAACTTAATTATACACTTTTTTTTACATAGTAGATTTTCCATTTGTGAACTGACATTCTTAGTATGAAAAAGCACTGTGGCGTTTTAGTGTTGTGTGTTTGTCTGAGGTAATTAGTCCACCGAAATGTGTATATTCCATACAATGTATGAAGCAAATCGGTCAGTTCTTGTCACATGACGTGTGGTTTTCAACCGTGTATGCCTGGAAAATGTGAACGCATGCAATATACGCTCCCAATATGTACCCGCAAGTCCTGCCAGTCCTGCACAAAAATCTAATTTAGCCTGTTTAGCCTCAAGCCTGATTTATACTTCTGCGTCAGGTGACCGGCGTAACCCAAGGCGCAGGCAACGCGCGTGGCTGTGCATTTATACTTCTGCGCGCTGTCTCTGTCGGTCTGCATTAACACTTCCGAAACCCTAGTTGGCAGTGAGGTGTAAATGTTCCTCTGTGTCGAGTTTCTTCGCTACTTTTTTGCATTTCCTGAACACTTCCGGGATGTACAAGTGGCTCAAACTCGCTCATTTTGAGGCAGGAATTGGCGGACGTGCAACAACTTTAACTATGAGGTAAACACAAAACAAAACTTTCCATCCGCAGCTTCTTCACGGGACTCCACACTTGTAAACAATCGCTCGCGCGGCGTCGCACCATTTGCACGGCTCTCGGTCCCGCCCAGACTCGTCAGCGCTACCAAGCCGACCAATAACAGAGCTTACGCTACGCGTCGTTGCGATGTGTAGTTACATTTTTTGAGAGGTGCACGTCAGTGACGGCGATGGCCACGGCGAAGGGCTATGCATCAGCGCCGTAGCATACGCCGGTGTTTGACGCAGAAGTATAAATCAGCCTTTAGTCATCTTTCCATCAAGCAAATTTCTCATGTTAGCCTAACTGATTGGCGATGTCACCGACTGGAGCGAGAGGTGGCAGTAATGCACCAAAAAGTTTGTTGTGGACCACGGTAAAACAGGAAGAAGAAATCGTCATTCTCGCCATCGCATGGATTTACTTTTATCGGCTAGACGACGGCCTCACAGCTCTGTGAATGTCTGTGTCGACACTTATTGATCAGCGATCAGTAAATGTAGCTTGTGTGGACGCTACTGCGCTACTTGACTAAAAAAAAAAAGCTGTAGCGACGCTACCGCCACACTACTGAGAAATGTAGTTAGGCTAATAGCGTCACTACTTGTAGCAACGCTACTGCCCAACACTGTAGAATGCTTTCTATTCAAGTGCTTGAACAAGTTGCTGGTCATAAGCAGTCGAAGGTTCTTTAGAGACTGGACATAGAGTGCATTTCATAGCAATACTTTTGTTTTTACGCTCAAAGAAATCTAAGTAATGTCGGTATTTCCACTTGAAGAAGCAACCACTCTCGACAGCAACCATTTCAGCTCACGTTCTCCAGCAATTTACTAAAAAAAATTATTGACTGATGTTAAATTATTGACTAAATTATTGACTGATGTTGCAGTGGAAAACATGATTTAAAAGAAGCATTTTTTCTTCTAAAAACTATATTTGTAACGCAACTACATTGACTTTAGTAACTGTAATCAAATTACACAAAATTCATTCATCATTCACTCATTCATTTTCTTGTCGGCTTAATCCCTTTATTAATCTGGGGTCGCCACAGCGAAATGAACCGCCAACTTATCCAGCCCATTTTTTTATGCAGCGGATGCCCTTCCAGCTGCAACCCATCTCTGGGAAGCATACACACACACACTCTCACATACACTACTCTCATGCAGCCTACGTCTGAGCTCAAAGGGTGCTTTGAGAAAAAAACACCAGAGAGCAGTGCACGTCGGACAGTTTATCAAGGATGTACCGCTGGATTGCGTCTGAAAATAGTTGTTAAACGTGATATTTAATTAATCTTGGTTCTATCTAATGACGCTTCTATCTTTTGAATCTATCAGGTAACGTGTCACAGCATCAATACACTGCTTCAATCTTTCGCTTTTACTCTTGTACCTTGTAATATTAGCGAAAACCTCAGATACTGTTGGTTGGTTGCTGTTGGTTGTGCACCTTTTTTACCAACCAAGTTTGTCGATGCAATTATAACGACACAGATCACTCTGTCTACTCATGCCAGAGTCCTGTGGAAAAAACTGCTTGACAGTTGGTAATTTGTGTGTAACTTATCTTTACTTATTTATGATTATGTTATGGGTAAAACAAAGACCATGCAGGTCAGGTAGTTGAAACGGTAGGCTACAAATAATTAATTCGTTAAGTATTAACTAATTATTCGTAAATTATTAATTCAGTGCCGCTTACGACGACGATGCTATCCATCGCAATGTTTTTGGGGTGAACACATTAAACGAATACATTTCTATAATGACAAACCTTCTGTGCTGCTGTTGAAGCACCTGGAACACGCTGACATGGAAGGTCTCGTTTTCATAACGCTCGCGAACAAAGTCTTTGTAGATTCGGAACTCTGCAGCGGTCACAGTTTCACCTGGCGGGATGCGAGAAAGGTCAAATCTGAACTCTCTGCGATGCTGATGATACAGTTGAAGGTCTTCTTCTGGATCCACTGCAGAAAGAAGGAGATTATTTATTAAGTGATGGAAGTTTTCGATGTGAAAAGTCAGAATACATGCTTTATATAAGCAAGTTACAGGCTTCAGGCTTTTCTCTCATTTAACTTGACAGTACCACTGCCAACAAACAAGTACACACACTTACACCGCAGCATGTGTCACTGTATCCAGACTTCATTTTGTCAGAAATGCTGTGGAGTCACACTGAGTGCTTATGCTTGATTGCCTCACCCACATCAGTGTGTCCAAAAAAGAAATGTTTGCTTCCATACGCTGATGATTGATCTGGGCACTGGGTACCCTGGGGACTGAAGTTTGGGGGGGGGAAACCACAGGCCCTGCACCCACCCACTACAGACTTCAATTGCACACATGGGCCAACCACAAGAAAAGCTCTGTTGAAGGCCTGGCCGGAAACCAACGATGCCCCACATATACATGTACGTAATGGATACACATGCACACTCAAGACTGTATTTTAGGGGGCTCCTCGCGACGCTAACCTGAGAGACCTGTTAAATGTGGTAAATTAGCCTAATTCCGGATAAGTAAGAGGGTAGCATCTGGGATATCCCATAATATTCCAGACACAACCGACCACATCTGGCAGAAGGTTGTGCATATCCTACTGAAAAGAGCATATCGCCAGCATATGTTGGGTTGGGGAAGGTAAGATCACCACCAGCTTCGCCAAAGATTAATCAAAGTTTGACCAGCAGTATTTCACCATACTAGCAAACTAGCATGGAAATGCACTGCTAAGCTAGCCTTTTCTGTAGAGTAGCTTGGCCTCATTTTTTCTTTCACCAGAATTTGGCATCTGAATCTGTTAATCCACACCCATACACAGCAAGGAAGGCAAAAATGAAGCATCTTCATCAGAATAAACTTTTCAATAACAATAATTATAATTTCCCAGAGATGGGTTGCGGCTGGAAGGGCATCCGCTGCGTAAAACTTGCTGGATAGGTTAGCGCAGGGGTCTCAAACTTTCGGCCCACGGGCCATTTGCGGCCCTCAGTGCAATATTTTGTGGCCCGCGCCGATCGCTGTACACTGACAGAATCAGCGGAGCGGGGAGAGAGAGCGCTCCCCGCTCCGCTGATTCTATCCATACACAGCGGTCACTGGCATTCCCCGCCCGCCGTGTAAACAAAGGGGCGGGGATGTCGGTGACGTCACCACGCACCCCGCCCCTTTGTTAGACTCTGTGACGGGCGGGAAGTGTTAGGAGGGAACTCGCACCGGCCAGAACCAAGGTAAGCTGTTCCCGCCCCTGCCTGCCACTTAGCTACCTATCTGCAGCCTGCCACCTACCTAGCTACAGCCTGCATCTTATATATATTATAGGTAGAGATACAGACTGGCACAGACTGATGTGACTGGAGTGGGGTTCAAGCGGACCATGTGCCTTTTTGGGAGCACATATTTGTGTGAGAAGTTATTCTCCACCTTGAACTTCAATAAGTCAAAGTACAGGTCTAGACTTAATAATGATCATCTTCAAGCCATACTGAGGGTCTCAACTGCTTCCGCTCTAAAGCCAAATGTGGTTCAGATTTGTGAGAAGAAGCGCTGTCAAGTCTCTGGCAGCAAGAAGTAGGCAAAAGATGCCATGTTCAGAAGAACTGTTCATAATCTTCACTCAATGTTCTATTAATGTTCAGGACACTTCATGTTCAGAAGAAATAATTAAAACTGTTAATAATGACATTTGAGGACTTTTTTTTTGTGAAATCCCTTATGTGGCCCAGCCTCACCCAGACTTTGCCTCCTGCGGCCCCCAGGTAAATTGAGTTTGAGACCCCTGGGTTAGCGGTTCATTCCGCTGTGTTGACCCCCGGATTAATAAAAGGGACTAGGCCGACAAGAAAATGAATGAATGAATAATTATAATAGAAATTAACTCTTGGCTGACACCGATCTAAACCCTGGGTTGTTTCCACTCAGCCCTGACCCAGCCGAGTTCATCCTCAGTATTTCCAGCCTGAAAGTGACACAAGCAGAAAGTTTCCTGGAGGTTCTGTGCATCTTTTTTTATACAACGCTAACCAATCTGTCATCGTTGCTGTCGCTGTCAACAACTTTCCACCCGCCTCAAAGCTATGAACTCAGATTTTAAAACCATGATCTTGACTCTGAAATTGCTGACAAATGACTGGAATCACAGGCAAATTGGTACTCATTCACGTAAATAACAATCACACAGTGTAAACTATCAAAGACGCAATCTGAGTGAATCGCCGATGAGTCTTCAACGCCATGGAGATATTTGGCATGCTAAATATCTGGAGCTGTCAGTGATTCAAAATCATGCCATGTGAATTGCGTTCTGATTGAAAATAGCATCTGTGATTACCTACAGCCAATGAGAGTGCAACATCCAGTATTATGGATATCTGCAGGCCAACAGGAGGTTGGGGGAGAAATAAGGCTGGGCCGAAAAACGATATTATATCGAATCGCAATTGAATTTACGTCAATAACAATGATAAGCTCTGGACTTTGTGTTGATATCAGAGATTCACAGAAATTTCGGCCATTTAATGGACCCTCTAATTTTTGTGGCTTCAGTCATTGTTGGGGTACTCTTTTAAATCTGGAAGCATTAACAACTTGTATTGAAATATATATCGTCATCGTTCAATGTGGAATATAATTATCAAGATTGCGTTTTTCCCAGTAAAAGAGCTTCTTTTCTGTCTATTTGGACCAAAGAAATGGAGGAAAAACTAGTGGAAATTTGGCAGGAGCACCCGTGTCTGTTTGACGTGTCACCATGGGTTTACATTCCGAATATTGGTATAGCCTATTATTGTTATTATTTTAAAGATAACTACCCTGTAACATGCTGGAAAGTTTTTATAGTTACCAAAAAATAACCTGAAATGATGTTCACATAAAAATACTATTAAATAAAAATGTTAAATAATATTTGGTCATTTAAAAAAATAAATGTATAGCCTATAACAAATGCCACTACATATTTTTTTTTTCTGTAAATGTATGTTTTTGTTTTCATTTCATAAATTATGTATTTTCTATCTGGGCTACTTAAATTTATATTCTAGCCACCAAAAACTACAAAATGCCTGCCCGAGGGCTACACTGAAAAAAATTATTCGAAGATGATTCCTTGGATTTACTCAATTTCTTTACGTTAAGAGGTTGTAAACCATTTATTTGGGCTGAATTTAAACAAACAAATTAAGTTGAACATTACTAAACTTAATTTGTTTGTTTAAATTCAACACAAACAAATTGTTTGCCACAGTTCTGCATGCAACACTTTTTTCAGTGTACCAAATTTTGCGAGCCCTGAATTCAATCATAACTTAATGTCAGAACAGCTTCATGACAATACTTATGAATAAGTGGCTCTTTTTGGGTTCTCGGAAGCTATAGAAATTAACAATGTAAAACAGGAAATATGTTAGGACCTTTGTTTTTGTTTACATCCCTCAAAATGGTCTATTGTGGGATGTGCTCAACCAACCACCCAACCAATCAATCAATGGTTTCAATCAATATTAATTACATCATAGTCAATCAATCACTTAAATACTTGATTTGAAAGCCCTTAAATGATGACTGGAAATCAGGAAAACATTTATTTATCTAAAAAAAAAGCATTTGAAGTCAACTAGAACAGTATTCCACTGAATTCAGACAATGATAGATGTGTTTTCTGAGAGGACTGAAAATAATTGGGGGTCTAATCAGCTTTTGGAATAGAGGTAAGAGTCTGAGGTAAGATCTGATTTCATTGTTCAAATCTTTTTCTATTGTGGGATGTGGTCAACCAACCAATCAATTAATCAATCAATCAATGGTTTTAATCAGATTAATAGCATAGTCAATCAGTCACTTACATAAATACTTGCATTGAAAGCCCTTAAATGATGACTGAATATCAGGAAAAACATTTTATTATATTTACAAAAAAAGAATTAAAAGTCAACTAAAACACTATTCCACTGAATTCAGATAATAAAAGCAGTGTTTTCTGAGAGGACTGAATATAATTGGGGGTCTAATCAGCTTTTGGTATAAAGGCAATCTGAGGTAAGATCTGATTTCATTGTTCAAATCTTTTTCTATTGTGGGATGTGTTCATAAAAGCCAACCAACCAATCAATCAATGGTTTAAATCAGATTAATAGCATAGTCAATCAGTCACTTACATAAATACTTGCATTGAAAGCCCTTAAATGATGACTAAAAATCAGGAAAAACATTTTATTATATTTACAAAAAAATTAGAAGTCAACTAAAACACTATTTCACTGAATTCAGATTATAAAAACAGTGTTTTCTGAGAGGACTGAATATAATTGGGGGTCTAATCAGCTTTTGGTATAGAGGCAAAAGTCTGAGGTAAGATCTGATTTCATTGTTCAAATCTTTTTTTATTGTGGGATGTGGTAAAAAAGCCAACCAACCAATCAATCAATAGTTTTAATCAGATTAATAGCATAGTCAATCAGTCACTTACATAAATACTTGCATTGAAAGCCCGTAAATGATGACTAAAAATCAGGAAAAACATTTTATTATATTTACAAAAAAATTAGAAGTCAACCAAAACACTATTCCACTGAATTCAAATAATAAAAGCAGTGTTTTCTGAGGGGACTGAAAATAATTAGGGGTCTAATCAGCTTTTGGTATAAAGGCAAGAATCCGAGTTCTTGCTTGTCTTTTACAAAATCAGCTTATGAACAAAGAGGTGAGCTCGCACACTGCTTGATGTATATTGAATTTAGAGTTGAAGGAAATCTGGCTTAACAGTTCATACAAGCTACCGCTGTTCATTTTAATTCGGCATCATCTTGACTAACCTTTTAACCTAAATGTAACTTAAATGGTCGTCTTCTCATTTATTCATTTTCCTTTTGCATAGTCCCTTATCAGGGATCACCACAGCAGAACTTATCCAACATATGTTTTAAACACTGGATGCCCTTCCAGCCGCAACCCAGTACTGGGAAACACTTTCACACTCATTCACTATGGCCAGTTTTAGTTCATCCTAAAATTCACCTATACTGGTCGACTCATGTCAACCAATTTAATGCAGATGTCTTGGTTTAAATTGATGATGTTTATTTTAGCAAGAACAACTGAGTGGAAAGCTTTAGCAAATGATTGTGATTAAGATGTTTTTTTTTTTTTCACTTTCCATTAGTAGGAGATGATGAAAAATAATCAGAGCCTGTGTCAACTATTATGTGAAACACATGATGAGGGAAAATCTGTCTTTTTTTTTACCATAAGCTTCTTTAAGAGCCAGGTTGCTGGAAAACCACAATCTGTTTTCCAATTAAAACTATGAAAGGAAAGTTTGTGAAGGATCATGATATTTTTAAACAAAAATACATCGTTTAAAATGTATTTTCATTTGAAGGAGAAACAAATCAAGGTTATATAGCAGTGCTCTCAAACTCAGTTCCTGGAGGGCCGCAGCTCTGCATAGTTTAGCTCAAACCACCTCCAAATCACACTGTCCTAATAGTCTCTAGACGTCTTAAACACCTTGATTAGTTGGATCAGATGTGTTTGATTAGAGTTGGAGCAAAACTGTGAAGAGCTGCGGCCCTCCAGGAATCGAGTTTAAGAAATATTATATAGGCTCTTTTAATCCAAAATAGTGCTTCATGATATTAAAAAAACTGACATTGCGATATTTTGTATTTCTTTGATATTTATTGGGATGCTAGTGCAGCTTTATTTGGAAAGAAATCTTCATTTTAGATTGATCGGGGTTGACTTTGTAGAGGATTGGATCTTGAATAATATATAACAAATAAGTTACAAGCATGGATAAATAAAATACAGTGTTCTGGGGAGTCTAACAGTATTCAGGTACAGATATTGAACCATCAACACTGCATAGTCGTTATTGTATATAATGTAATATTTGTTAAGGTTGCAAACACTCAAATTTCTTGTGGTCGGAAGTTTTAAACTCTAATATGTTCAAATGTTCACACAGTCACAGGCCTTAAAGGGTCACGAAATACCAAAACACATGTTTTGAGCTGTTGACAGTCGTATATGTGTCCCACACTGCTAAAAACACTTTTAGGACACATATATTTCACTAAAAAGTGAAAATTGGTTGCTTTTGCGTTATTTCAAGCAAATTTGTACTTTCGGTTTGAAACTAATTTTTGAAGCTGCGTCACGGCCATGAGATCTTAGTGTGTATTCCAGCATGTAGACTGGACGTCTGTACCTGGGAGTGCCTTATTACGTCTCTGAGTGTGCTGCAATCATTAAGAGAACGACTTGGTTCAAACCAATCAGCGCGCTCTATTGTGTGAGCGGTGCAACCTCATTAATATGCATGATAGCTTCGAAGACTGTTTGTACCTGTACAATGTTCAGACGGCAGACAGAGACGCCACGTTGTGTTGCCAAGCGGGAGAACAAGAAATGTTTGGATGTTCCAACACAATCTCACGGCAATTCGTAACTTTTTCATTTAGTGGCGTATGAATTCGTACAATCTATTTTGTACAATTTAGTACGATTTGCTTATCCCCCAATGACGGTTGGGGTTAGGGGTGGGGTCAGGTGCCACACCACCTTTTTAAAATCGTACCATATCGTACGACTGAACTCGTACGAATTCGTATGAATTAGCCACTAAACTGGCAAAACGTAAATACTTACGTTTTCTCGTGAGATCAGCCTGGATGTACTGGTCGTCATCAGTGAAGTTTTTGATTTCATTTTCCTTCTATGAGAGCGCAGCTAGACTCACGTGTGGACTACAGTGCATGCGACGTGCGACAGAAATACGTGTCTAAGAAACGTTGTTTACCCGAGAGCTTTTCTCATCTGGAAATGGTGAAATCCGGATTTGCCACTCGTCTCCTTTTAACAAAGACGTGGCTCCAGTTGGTGTTGATTGTCCTGTCTCTACAGATTTGGTAAGTGAGCGACTAGTGGTCTTTGTTTGTTTATTCAGAGAAAAAGTTAGTTTGTATCATCAGCAGTACTCTGATGATACAAAATCTGCTATAAATGCTGCTCTCCGAGTGTAAACATGTAAGCACCACAATCAAACTTACCGTCTTGAAGAATTTTCGCCGCATTTTGTGACAGGAATAACACAAACGGCTTTCTGACGCTACCTACCATCTAAGTTACCGAGAAATGCAGAGGGTTTTTTTCTCTCATAAACAGTTAAATGGTTAAATAAACATAGTTATTTAAAAAAATTTGAAGAAATGCTGGTTGCAGAGTTGGAAGTTACATATACTTGGAACTTAACAGTGGTTTAAAGAAACACTTCAAGTCTTCCTTGGATGTTTGCAAGTCTGTTACTTCAGTGTTTGCAGGGTGTTTACAGGGCTGTATCTAAAGTAGGTAATTGTTGAGGTTCTAATGTGGTTGTTGAGTAGTAGTGAGAAAACACTCAAATAGGCACACCAGTCACCAAGTCTGAATGACTCAAACACATCATAAGCCTGCCCTCTCATAAAATGCGCAATATAACACATTGAACAAAATTCCCAAGAGGTCAGCCGGCATTATTTTCCACTCCCATGCTATTTTTACTGCGTATTCAAACTACTTATTTAAAATGACAACTTCATGATGACAACTTAATCCCTTAAGTTTTAATCCATTTAAATTTGTAAACTAATAAGTTAACTTAACTCCTCATATTGGCCCATCGCAAATCGATTATGTGGAACCCAGCATTTTTTACAGTATAAACATTGACATTTGCACTGAAGCTCTTATGCTGTGTGGAGATTTCCAGTGTATTGAAATAACGTTTTCCTTTGTCCAAGAGACAAGACTTCAAGAAAGGTATACTGACTGGATCATAAATCCTTCTGTGCTCAATAAACACACACACACTTTCAAAATGTTTCTATCATTAGCTAAACACAAATGGAATTACATACACACCTCAGCATACAAGCAAAGTCCTTTTCAATCCAAACACATAAACACTTCACGCATGCTAAAAGGCCCACTCTTGAAAGTAAGAGTGTTTGAGTGATGAATATGTCCCTCCATGTCTATCCTGCCCTCAGCACTCTTCAAAAATCCTTCCCTAAATCCTAGTCATGCAAAACAAAACCCATTAAAACCCTGTGTCTCAGACCTTTGCGGGGATTCTGTGCAAATACGGTCGCTGCCAATGGAGTTAACCCAATTAGATAATTAAAAACATTTTTCTCAAGCCCCCTTTATTTTCCCAGCTAAATCTTGCTAGAATAGCTAATTTAAATTAAAACAAAATAAACTTAAAATGCTTCTATATTTTGGTTAAACGCTTCTAAAAAAAGTTCAAAGGCTTACTAAACTCTTAAAAAATACATGTTTGTTGTTTGTTCAAAATAAAATGAGGTCAGGTAAAATGAGCTGAAACAACACGATTTTTGTGCTTTTTTGGCGACAATTGTTTCTTGTTCAGTCCTCTTACATTTGCAAATGAGTCTATTAAAATGCAAACTGTTAAGTTAACTTAATTTCTTTATGTTGTCCCAACACAAATTGATTGTGTGGAACTTAGGATTTTTTTAGAAAACACATATATTGAAGAAAAATAGCAATATGTTTATATATTACATTATATTTATTTATTGAGCACTTATAACAGAACTCCCCTTACAGATTTATTTTAAATTACTATACAAGATTATATGTATAATAATTAATTGTAAAACTCGATAAGTAAAGATATTTCAAGCTAATTAAGGAAAACATTTGCGCCAAACCATTTAAGTTGACACAAAATGGTTTGAGTACTGTAAACGTGTATGTGTGTGTGTGTGTGTGTGTGTGTGTGTGTGTATATATATATATATATATATATATATATATATATATATATATATATATATATATATATATATATATATATATATATATATATATATAGAGTCATGTACACGTATATTATTTGTCTTAATATCATCAAATATTTGGAGTAGTAGTAACTTAAACAACTTAAGTTCAGTTAAGTAAATCAGTACAGAATTCAGTTAGAACAAAGCAAAGCCCAAACAACTATGTAGCTACTCAAATGGTTTGGTATTACTTCTAGCATTAGAGTTAACACAAAAATATAATTAATCAATTTATAACTCATTAGGTTTGAGTTCTGCTTAACAAAGTCAGTTTGAGTTGCTATAACTCTTTTTCATTAAAAGTTATGTTTGCTGTTTGTTCATACTTATTTAAAATGAGCTGAAACAACAACATTTTTGAGGGTTTTTTTCTTTAACTTAATTGTTTCTTGTTCAGTCCACTTACATTTGCAAATGAGTCTATTAAAATGCAAAGTATCAAGTTAGCTTAATTTCTTCATGTTGTCTCAACACAAATCGATTGTGTGGAACACATATTTGTTTTCTTAAATTTTTTTTTTTTTAAATGAATGAAAACAGCAATATAAATGTTTATTTTATATATATATATATATATATATATATATATATATATATATATATATATATATATATATATATATATATATATTTATTTATTTATGTTTTAGTTCTTATAACAGTACACCCCAACAGAGCTTTATTTTGAATTACTATACAAGTGTTTTTATACATTTACTGTAAAACCTAATAAGTTAAGGAAAACGATTGCGGCAAACCATTTGAGTTGACACAAAATGGTTTGAATACAGTAAACTACATATATATTGAGTCATATACACTTATATTATTTATTTATTTTTTTTTTTAGATTAGATTAGATTCAACTTTATTGTCATTACACATGTACAAGTACAATGCAATGAAATGCAGTTTAGGTTTAACCAGCAGTGCAATAGCGGCAAGTTCAGGATACAGGAATTAGTTATAAAGTGCAGTTATAGAAAACTATGGTGATATTTACAGATGGATGTACTATCAAAATTATATACAGGTTGTATAAGCTATGAGCAGATTTACAATATATGAATATATGTGCAGATTGCTATTAATAATCAATGGGATGGCCATTGATGGCCGTATTATTTGTGTCAATATCAAATATTCAAATATTTATAGTAGGGATTTAAACATTTTAGGTTCAGTTATCAAATCGGTACGAGTTCAGTTAATAGAACAAAAAGTCCAAACAACTATATAGCTAATGGTTTGGTATTGCTTATAGCAATGGGGTTAACAAAAATAAAATTAATTTATTCATAAACCTGTTAGGTTTGAGTTCTGCTTAATATAATCAGTTTATGACTTACCATAACGCTTTTTCATTAAAATATATGTTTGTTCATACTTATTTAAAATGAGCTGAAACAACACAATTTTTGAGTTTTTTTTTCTTCAACTTAATTGTTTCTTGTTCAGTCCACTTACATTCGTAAATGAGTCTTTTAAAATGCAAAGTATCAAGTTAACTTAATTCCTTCGTGTTATCTCAACACAAATCGATTGTGTGGAACTTTTTTTTTTTTTACATTTTTTTTTTTGGAAACATATAAATATTATACAAAAAATAGCAATATATTTATATATTTTTTAATAATTATAATAGTACACCCCTTACAGATCTCTCTTTTAAATCAGTTTACAAGAATATAACTATATACATTAATTGTAAAACCCGATAAGTTAACTCAAATTGTTTGAGGAAACCGATTACGGCAAAGCATTTAGATTCTGACACAAAATGGTTTGAGTAGTGTAAACTACATATATCTTGAAACATATTCACTTATATTATTTGTGTTGATATCATTAAATATTTAGAGTAGTAGTGATTTAAACATCTTAAGTTCAGTTATCAAATCAGTATGAGTTCAGTTAGAAGTCCAAACAACTATATAGCTACTCAAATGGTTTGGTATTACTTCTAACATTAGAGTTAACACAAAAAATATATAATTAATTAATTTATAACTCATTAGGTTTGAGTTCTGCTTAATATAATCAGTCTAGGAGTTACCATGACTCTTTTTCATTATGTAAAGTAACTTTTTTTTAAATTATAACTTATTTCATTTAGTGATTTTCAGTGTTAGGTTTTACAGTGTTGGATTAGTCAGTACCAAAGGCAAAACTGGAACTCCGATCACAATACAAACATTTGTACACCCGCCAAAAATAATATATTAAGTACAATTTTAATAAAGAGGAAAAATCAAGAGAAATGCAAAAAATACATGTAAGTTCAATTTATTTAACTGTAGCTTGTTTTTTTAAAGACCTCATCTGAATTTAAATGTATTATCTGAAGAGTTCAGATGCAAAAAAATAATAAAATCCTCTAAATTTTATCTAAAATTTTTGTCTTAAATGAACATTTTTCTCAGGCTCTTGTGAATAGGTTGAGTAATTTCATTTATATGGCAATGAAGAGGTTATTTTCATTGTCTTCAATTCTTGTGAACTGTTCAAATTTTCTACCCCCTTTTGTAGTAACACTAAATTAAACTGCTGTAAAAAGTGCATCATTTAAGATCTGTTAATCAACCTCAGTCCTGATCAAAACTACAAAACTTTTTAGAAAATTACAGGATTTTACCTCTTTAGTTGCCAAGTTCACAAACGATGTCACTGATTTGGTGAAAAAAACACACAAAATGACATATTTTTAAAGTTATAATAAAATAATAGTGTTTGTTATAAAGTAATTGTGAACAGGATTTTTTACCTTTTATCACATTCTTGGACAAGTAAGTAACAACATTGGCTTTGATGCATTGTTTGATTTTATTTTTTTCTCCCTAATTTACTGCTGGTGGCTGTTTTTGCCTCAATTGACTTCCATTATAACCACATTTGATGGTGCATAATTACACAGTCTTTGTTTTTGTTTACTCCATGTAGTTTTGAGAGCTGAGATACATATATAGATTTTCTCAGACACATAAGCCTAAGTGCTTAAAGGTCAAACTCTCACAGACAAACACACAGACACACACACACACACACAGTAATTTGCTTTTTTACTCCATATAAAATCCAGAAACTAAGTTTATTTATTTTTTTGCTCCCACTTTATATTAAGTGTCCTTAACTACTATGTACTTACATCAGAAAATAAATACAATGTACTTACTGTGTTTATAATGTATTTGAAAACGCTTGTGGTGCATTTGAGTTGGGATAGAGGTTGGGTTATGGACAGGTTTGGTGGCATGGGTAGGTTTAAGGGTGGGTTAAGGTGTAAGGCAGTGGTTCTCAAAGTGGGGGTCGGGACCCCCCGAGGGGTCGTGGGACAATGAAGGGGGGGGGGTCGCCTGGTGATTTCCAAAAATCTATCTATTTTTATTAAACCATAAGAATTACCATATTTTATCCATAACCTACTGAAAAGAAAAAAATAGTCATTTATAGTCACTATATACTACTGTATATAGTTACTATATTAGCTTATAGTTACTAGTTCTATTGGATTGCGATCGCTGGGGTAATTACATTATATTAAATACACAGCAATAGCTTCAGATGCAACAGATTGATGACCAGGTTAAGTTTTCTGGCTCATTTACAGCCCTAACATACATAAAAAAACATCTACGAAGAATAGACTTTGGTCTATTGGAGTGTGTGCGCCATTGCATGCAAAGTTTCTGTACTTATAACCACCTCAGAGGATTATTGGGGGTCGCGAGCCACTGGCATTGTTATTTTAGGGGTCGCGGGCTGAAAAGTTTGGGAACCCCTGGTGTAAGGGATGGTCAACAGTGTATTTACAAATGTAATTACAAAAGTTAATTACAGATGTAATTACATACAAGTATTTAATCAAGCATAGTAAATACATGTATTTACACAATAAGTACATTGTAACAAACTCTTAATTTCTGTGTAAGTACATATTAGTTCAGGCCACTTAATATAGTGGGACCATTTTTTTTTTTTGCACAGGTCAATATAAAGGGTTATTGATGCCAAATGATGATCAACAGTAAAAATGACAAATGTTACCTCTTCCCAACAGAGAAAACCAACAATAAAAACTGCATGATTATATGGTGTCATGCTTTTGTCATCAAAACATGTGGTCAATGAAAGTCAATAGGGCCACCAACAGCAAATTAGGGAGAAAAAAAAAAGAAAATCTGCACAAAAATGCATCCAAGCCAATGTTGTAATCGTTCACATGTCCAAGACTTTGAAAACCGGTAAAAAAAATCCAGTCCACAATTATTTTTAATATTGAAAATAAGTCATTTTGACTGTGTTTTTTCACCAAATCAGTGACATCATTTATGAATTTGGCAATTAAATAGTTAAAATCCTGTAATTTTCCTGTAACTTTTGATAAATTTTAATCAGGACTGAGGTTGATTAACATATGTAAAAAGAAATTGAAAAAAATATTTATCTGATGCATTTTTTCTACAGTTTAATTAAGTGGATGTTTTCATCCCGAACACAACAAAAGGGTAGTAAATTTACCCTTTCTGCTATAGCTGAAACTAAATCACCCGAGTGGATGAAAACATCCCAAATAGTACATAAGGGTTGGTGTGAAATAACTGACATCAAAAGGAGGATGCTTGTTGATTCAAACAAATATTAAAGATGGCATTTAGAGTTTTTGCATCTGAACTCTTCATCTGTCTTCGCCTAAAGATGTGGTGTCAGCACTCTTATTTTAATGAATAGAACTGTTTAAATGCGCTCAAATCTGAGCACTATATATTATTATTAACTATTAAAAATGGAGCAAAAACAATCTGTTGATTCATCCTTACAACAATTATGATTTGCGGTGAATTTCATAAGACGCTCACCTGTATTCGCAAAGCTCATCACCATGTCGGCATCACTGAGAAAGCGACTGTCCTGCTGGGTCACCAGCGGGGGTCCCGGGGTCGTGTACGCGGGTTCATAAGAGTACACAAGCCCACCGCGCCTGTCTCCGTCCTCCAGGATGGCGTTATACAGATCCAGCATGTACATGGGAGCCGCGGTGTGTCTCTCGTGCAGGAGCGGACGTGGCCGTTGCGGCAGCCCGAGGATAGAGAGGATTTCCCGCTGCATCTCTCTGCGCTCCTGGCTCTTCAGGCGCCGCTGGATGAAGCTAGACTGAATGTCATTATCCATGGTGAAGTTTGCTTGCATTGCGTCTGCGAGCACACTGCAACCACAAGCCACTATCAAAGTGGAAATAAGATGCACTGGAAACATTTTTAGAGTCATATATTCTTAAAAAAAATAACAAGAGTTAAGCAGAAGTCCACAATCGATTAGTGAAGTATTGTTATTATTTCGTTTGAGCATAACATGAAGTTGAGTCTGTATTAAATGCCATACACGTGTTGATTAATCCAATCCAGAGCAACATCCAGCATGATCTGAGGTTGAACTGACGGTCTCGGCTTCTACTGATGTCTAAACGCTTTAAATAGCCCGCTGTAGTTCGTGGGTGGAGCGCGCGCGCACATGGGCTGTCTCTTAATACACAACTGCAGAAATTAGTTAGGTAGCTTGATAATTGGAACGTTTTATTCCTTATCATTTGACATTATACGTTTAGGATTGATACCTATTTTCATTTGTAAATACAGTAAAGATATAGTTCAGCCAAAAAGTTACATTTACTCACAATTAACTCAAATCGCTGCTGAAAAATCCAGCTTAAACCAGCCTAGGATGGTTGGCTGGTTTTAGCTGGTCGACCAGCCTAGTTTTAGGGGGGGTTTGCCCACTTTCCAGCCATTTCCAGCCTGGTCTTAGCTGGTCAGGCTGGAAAGTGACCAGTTAAAACCATTTTAAACCAGCTTGACCATCCTGGTTTAAGCTGGACATAGCTGGTTTTTGCTGGGCTCTCAGCCTGGCTAGGCTGGTCAAGCTGGTTTTAGCTGGTCATCTCCCAGCCTGACCAGCTAAAATCAGGCTGGAAATGGCTGAAAACCTGCCTGGAAGTGGCCAAAACCCCTCTAAAACTAGGCTGATTGACCAGCTAAAACCAGCCAACCATCATAGGCTGGTTTGAGCTGGATTTTTCAGCAGGGATGGTTAAAAACATTTATGTTTTTCTTTCTTCTGCTGAACACAAAGGAACCTGCTATGTATTTTTGTAGGAAACACAGTTTAGATCTGTTTAGGGTAAGTGGTCTGGGAGTTATTGCTGTCGGTCTATCACTGAATGTGTCAGGAATATCAAAACAAAACCAACTTAGCTCCGCTCCTTTAGCGCCCCTCACACAGTTTGATCCACGCTGGCATTTCTCCTCTTGGGTTTTTGGTTTTGAAAAGGAAAAAAATTCCACCATCCTGTCCAAACTTTAAGGATACCGGGTAACAGATTTGCACAATCCATATGCAATCGCTCGAAAGCTTGACAGAGCTCCTGCGCGTAGCTACAGTTGCTAAGCCACGATTGGTGGGTGGCGGTTTTTGGGTGTGGCTTAGCCAAGGGTCAATTGCTTTAAATCGGGCCGAAGCACGATTGTCCCCCCTTCTGTCTCCCCTGACGGCACGCACTCACATTGCATTCGCGCCTGAGCACTCTTATGTCATCGATGATGCGCTGTTCAGTTTAAGAACTCTCGCTCAGCATAGCAGAGATTTCTTTAGTTATATCGGTTTAGTCGTTTAATATGCAGTGACACGCAGTTAAATATTTCACCAAACAGATCAGCCACTTTTGAATCTCATACACAAATATAAAGTCCTCGTGCTGCAGGAATTAGGAGGTTTGCTAAAGGTGCAGCTGTCATGCAGTGAGGGGTTTGCGTCTTTAATGATCTACGACAGTTTGTGTTGATTGAACAATAAGAACGATTAATAAACACATATGAAACAGTCCCTTAAAAGTCACGTTTCGTCTTCAGTTTCGGGCTCAGGCACGCTTTGAACTCAACCCCAATTAAACCGCGCTCTGGCACACCTCATCCAACCCAAGCCAGGGCTGGCCAACTGAACCATGCCTGAGCCCGATTCAGAGCACTCACACTTCTCAAACGATCTGGAAACGGACCTGGGCACGGTTCGGATAGCATAGTGTGAGTGCACCCTAAGACATGAGATGAGATGACTACTAGGCCTATTTTAGTTAAATCATCATGATCAAATTTTGCAAATTTAGCTGACAGTTAAGTAAACCAAATACGTATAGTGCCAAAACCGAATTTCCCTTTATACCATTGAGGTTAAAGCCACAGTTTATCTCATTTTTTTTTTTTGTACAATATATTTACTACTTTTTCAATTTGCATATCACAACAAATTACACAATTACAGAACAAGAATCATGAATTCACAGCAAACTTTTTACCCCCCATTCTCCCTCCCAACAACCCATTCTCTTAAAAAAAATAAAATAAATAAATAAAATAAAAAGAAATAAACAAATGAATAAATATAATAATAATAAATACATTAAAAAAATTAAAAAGGGGTACATGTTTAAATCAGGCAGAGAGTGTTTCCTGAGTCTGTTTAGACCATGATACTTCCCATATTCCTAAGCTTGTTCTTGTTGTAGTAGACTGTCAACATTTACATTGTACTTCAGGAAGTTATTAAAAGGTCTCCAGATATCTTCAAGCACATTTTGTTTCTTTTTGACAATGTACGTGACCTTTTCCATTGACATATGTGATGCCACAGATGCCACGACCTTTCACTTGTTTAAAAGCTGAGTTTATTTCTTCTGTTGATTACAATAATGACAAATGCTGCTTGATGGTACCCATTGACCTCCTTAGTACTAATTCCCTGCTATGGAAGTCAATGGGTACCATTAACCAGCATTTCTCAAAATATCCCCATTTGTAATTAATGGAAAAAAGAAACTCGAAAAGGTTTAAAACCACATGAAGGAGAGAAAACTATAGGGTAATTTTAATTTTTGGGGGAAATATACCATTAATAATGAAAATACCCAACAGGCAGCACATCCTTGACGTTACCATGTTGCACTCCGTTATCTGCCTTAATCTCAGTCCGATCAGAGAGCAAACATCAGACAAGTCATGACAGGAGCCTGTTAAGGTCTGTAAAACACAATAGAATGACAGCTTCAGCATGCTGAACTGCCGTGTTGCTCGCCACCTGCTGTGGATAGTGGCCCTTCAACCCTACGCCATAGGCTTGAGTGCAGCCTGGAGACAGGTCTGGCAGCCAGCACCACCCTGTGCTTCCAGTGTGCGTGTGTATATGTGTGTGTACACGCCAGCCTGAGCCAAAAGGTCAAACTAGTCCCACACCCTGGTTAGCTCATACATACTGCCCATGCTGAAAGGCACCAGTGATCTCACCAGCCACTTTCTTTGGCCTGCGATTAGTCTTTCCCAGACAACTTTTTCCCCTGTAAATCTGGTCTGCCATTGGGTGGGGGTTGATAGTTGGGTGTAGGGGGGTAGTCCAAACAATTCTTACACCCCTATGATGAGTGGCCCAATAAGGTCAGCCTATACTCATGAGTCCCATTTAAACAAAAAGACACACCTAATTTTAAGGCAGACATTCAACTCAGTGTATATATGAGTACATCCCCACAAATCTCTCATTTAAGATGCTTAAAAATATTATATTTGTACATATAATGTTAGAGTCAGAATTATTAGCCCCCCTAAATTATTAGCCCCCATTTATCCCCCCTCCCCCCCATTTCTGTTTAATGGAGAGATTATTTTTTTCAACTTATTTCTAATCATAATAACTAATCTCTAATAACTGATTTATTTTATCTTTGCCATGATGACAGTAAATAATATTTGACTGGATATTTTTCAAGACACTTCTAAACAGCTTAAAGTGACATTTAAAGGCTTAACTAGGTTAATTAGGTTAACTAGGCAGGTTAGGGTAAAGAGTTTTGTAAATGAACAAAAACCAATGAATTGATCGACGCATATGAAGTATGATGATAGTCGAATAGAAGTGTTGAGCTTTTATGTCTGCTGAAGACAATTACAAACAGCAGCAGAAAACTGAAAGGAGCAGTGACCAAATGTAGTGTAAACTTTAGATACACAAAGGTTAATAAAACTACTAGGTATGGGCCGGTATGATAACCCTGGATAAACATATCACGGTATTGTGATTACTGCACTAAGATAAATTCTTTTTAAATGTCTGAGCAAAACAAAAAAAAACTTCAACACTATATGTTTTATTTTAGGAAAGATTTATAATATTTTGGAACTGTAAACATGTCAGGCTAAATAATTAAAATAAATCAATGATTTCTGCTGTCTAGCATTAGCATTAAAACCACAGATTTTTTACAACACAGAAACAAACCTTACATAAACCTTGGGAACGGTATAGCAGATCATTTTAGCAATTTTAAAACATTGACTTTTCCAAACTGAGGTAAACTTGAAACTGGTTATCGTCACATGCCTGAACACTAAATATAAAAATGCAAATATAGTGTTAGAGTATAGAGTTTTCCCAATCAGAGTTTTGTAAATGAACAGAAACCAATCGATTTGTCGACCTGATTGAAGAGAAGGCCAATTCGCCAATTCGTTAAAGAATACAGTTGACGGTGACGAGTATTAAATGGCACACCAACAAAACCTATTGCTACATGGTAAATAACATTCAGTTTGTAAGGGAGAGTTAATGAAGCTGGTCTGTTATAGGCAGGGGACGGTTTAAGATTCTGACGGTTTGATAACCTTGAATAAAAATATCACAGTTTCACAGTATTTTTTATTACTGCTCTGAAATATATTCTTTTAAAATGTCTGGGTAAAAAACTAACGTTTTCCCCTCTGAACATAATATATTTTATTTTAGAAACTTTTAAAATATTTTTTAACAGTAAACATCCCAGCAGGCACAGGACATCAACATGACGTCAGGTTGATGTTGTATCGCAGTGTTGCAATTTGTTTGGAATTGAAAATCGGGTTGCCGTCAGAACCCAACATCCAACCTAACACCAACCAAATATCAATATGTCAATATGACGTTGGTTTAGGATGTTGGCTCGACATTCGATTTTAGTCACTTTCCAGCACAACCTAAAATCAACCAAATATCAACGTCTAATGAGGTTACAGCTTGACGATGTGTGTACGTTACCACTATGATGTCTATTAGATGTTGTATTTTGGTGGATGAATAAATGTCAGTATTGGACGTCCATATGACATTGATAAAGATGTTGCCTCGATTTTGGTCACTTTCTAACACAACCTAAAATCAATGTTGTTATTGGACGTCAGATTAATGTTGTCCTTAGATGCTGGCTAGACATTGAATTTTGGTCACCTGAAGTTACGACCTTCATCTAACCTAATATTAACATCTTAAGATGTGTACCTGTTGGGATGTCAGGCTAAATAATTCAATTAAATCATTGAATCAATCATTCTGCTGTCGAAATTTGTTTCAAAAACACAGATTTCTGTATAATTTAAAGCGAAATCTTTTGAGATATTTTCTGCTGGAGATACTGTTGTCCTAAAAACAACAACAAAAAAAACATAAATAAAAAAATCTTACACATACCTTAGAAACAGTATAGAAGAAAAATTTGGCGGTTTTAAAACTTTTATACCTTAAAAACGGTTATCGTCCCATATCTAGTCTGTAAATTAAATCAGCATAATCCAAAATTGGTAATACTGTTAATTTGACATTTTTTACTGTTAATTTGACTAAAAGAAGATCTTTTGAAGAAAGCTGGAAACCTGTTATCATTGACTTCCATTGCATTTGATCAATGGTTACAGCTTTCTTCAAAATGTCTCTCATAAAGGTTTGAAGCCACTTGAGGGAGAGCAAATAGTGAGTACATTTTAATTTTAGGGTGTACTATCCATTTAAAGAAACATGTATGTATTGTAATAGCCCAAATTCTAATAGTTTGTAATGCAAATTAATAAGATTAAACTATGCATTTAAGCTTCAGCTCTTGTATCTCCTAATAAGATATCTGAATATTGCAATATGTAAATGCATAATATAAATATTACAAAAGCTTTATATAATACAGAGGGCAAAATATGTAAAGGAATAATGCAATGATGATCAAGAAATCTACAATAAATGTTCAGAAAAGCTCATACTTGTATGTTAGCATGATAAAAATAAAAAAGTACATACAGTTAAGTTAAAATGAGTTGTGTCAGTCTAGTAAGCGTCCACTCTAAAAAGTAAACGAATTAAAATACAATTATTTTAAGCATAAATGTGTGTATCACAACCATGACAGTATGTATCCATCAAAGAGCAGAGGTTAGCATTATGTTTTGAATGCTTTAGCTTACATAGCTGCAAATATATTATAAATAGTTCAATTCAAAAAGGTTTCAAACAATCTTCCATGTTATTTCATTTTAGGTTTTGTTTAAATGAAGTGGTCTAGCAAGACTAAAAGCAACTGGGGATGTTTTGCACCACATAGGCTTACCTTTTCCTGGGGGAAGGGCTCTTGCTAATATCAATGTAGATGGGAGATTATCCCAGGCCTGCTAATTCAAGATTTGACTCTCTTTGTGTTAAAACAATGGTCAGGGAGCCGCCTTTATTCGCTGACAAGATATTCAGAAGATTATATATTCTATTTACAAAAGCCAAGATATGTGCTAATTTAATCACACAAATAGGTGCTAATTGCCTTCCATCAAACGTGCAAATTTGTACGTCTCCAATTGTGACCGCGCGAGCTACGTCTACACATTCACGGTGAGATGACTCAAATATTGTGCATAAACAACAACCACAACACAATTCTTATTTATAAAATGTCAATTTGTATAAAAAACGAAATTTAGGAGCAACATATTTTAGCCTTTTGAGGTTAAGTTGGTTTTATATTCGCACATTCAGTGACAACGTGACAGCTAGCTCCCTATTGTTTACCATGGTACTTTGAATATTTAGTCTAAAATCACATGCAAGTATGACTTGAAAACAATATTAGCACTATATATTTGACTATGAACATGTGTATTTTGATAGTCATGTTGTACTTTGATAGTCATTGGCTGCTAATATGATTTTACCATTTAGAAATTTCAAATAAGACTTTTCTGGGATAAAATTACTAAGGAGGGAGTGCGAATGTGCAAATATAAACGTTACCCCAATATTTAGCCTATACTTCCACCTAGCGGAGAAATTCCGGTGTAACGGGTACACCAGCAACGGAACAAGCTGTCCTCTCATTATTAAAAAAATAATTTCAAATAATTATGGTAGTTTAAATAAAAGCTATTTTAAAGTTATGTTGGCTTCAGAAAACACTGATTATTTATTAATCATATTATTATTATTATTATTATTATTATTATTTATTATGCGAAAAAAGTAAGAATATACAATCACAGTACATTATAAAAAAATGGAAAGAAAATATTTTGGAAAAAAACAACACAAAACAAAAACAAACAGAATGGGTATATACATCACACATTAAAGAAGAAGATTGCATAATTTACAAACTTAGATGTTTTCAAAGCCTTTTTGTAAACGAGTTAGAAATTGTTTCAAAGTAATACTGCATTTCAGTAAGCAATATATAAAAAAAAGGTTTTTGGTTTGAAAATGTACATTTATGTATATACAATCGTGTTAATAAGATAAGAAAATTAAGAAAATATATTTTCTTTTTATGTAAAACTTCTGTTTTGTAATTAACAAAACCAAACAAAACATTTTCCCATGGTAAGAAAAGTCTTAATCAACATTCTCAATCACAAAAAAAGAAAAATCTTTAAAGCAAACTAGAATAACTGCATTGCCAAAATAAGTGAACGAGGGAATCGGGTTGTTACTTACAAAATGAAATTTTTATTTTATTTTATTTTGTTTTATTTTATTTATTTATTTATTTATTGCAAAAAAAAAAAAAACAGTTGACAAGTTTGTTGCAATATTTGTTTACAATACAGAATATTTCATTGTAAATGAAAAAAGATACAAGAGAAAGAAAGAAAGAAAGAAAGAAAGAAAGAAAGAAAGAAAGAAAGAAAGAAAGAAAGAAAATAAAGAACATGAAATAAACTTGAGGGTAAGATATTTAAGAATCAGTTACAGTACATAAGTTAAAGTCATTACAAAATAAAAGTCTTCTGTTTGCTTTCTTATTTTTAGATAATTAAATTAAATGTAAATAATGACTAAATTCTTGCAACAAAACAAAAAACAGGAAAATATGGTTTGGTATTAGTAAATTTGCAATTGGAATGGAATTGACAAAGAAAATAAATTAAATTGATCTTTTCTAAGTTTATAATGCTTTCCCAGAAATGGGTTGCAGCTGGAAGGGCATCCGCTGCGTAAAACATATGCTGAATAAGTTGGCGGTTCATTCTGTGGCGACTCCAGATTACTAAAGGGACTAAGCAAAAAGAAAAGAAAAGGAATGAATGAAGTTTTTTTTTTTCTTTTAATGATTAAAGTTTATTTTTTATTTTATTATTTTTTTTAATCATAACTGTTTATAATAACAGATTTTTTGATATAGTGTCTTTTGTTTTTCCAAAGAAAGTCAAAAAGCATTCTATCAACCTCAGCACAGAAAAACTTGTTCACAAACAGTGAGAGAGCAGGATATGTTACTCTTGAAATACCCTCAGCTTTGGCAAGGAGTGCCCTCCCTCTTAAAGACAAGTCCCTTTGAAGCTAAGAATTAATATATTTTTTTTTTTTGACAATTACTGGGTCAAAATTTTATTTACCTCTAATATTATCATCTTTGCAAATAGTTAAACCTAAGTAGCATACTTGAGATTTGACAGGGATATTATAAAGAATAGAGGCCGAGCAGGACTTTATAGCAAGCAGCTCACATTTATCTAAATTTAGAGTCAAGCCTGAAGCTTTTGAAAACATTTTAATATATTTAATAGCATGAGGAATCTGTGATTCATCCTTTAGAAAAAGAGTGGATGATTGAAGTTTATAATGCTGGAACAACGCTCTCGCTGACGTAATGGCTTGAATAACTGCGCATGCGTAGGGACTATATAACCTAAGTTCGCTCATTCTTCCTTCCCACTTCCTACTCGCTTTTGAGGTAAGCTGAGTGTATATTGTAATTATTTATAACATATTATTGTAAGTACGCGTTGAATAATTGCATTGTAGAAGTGTTTACGGTCAAATCGGAAGTATGAAACAACAAATCAGAATTTTGATGTAACTGTATGCGCTGGACACGTGGCTAAGTTCGGCGCACGCGGGAAATGTGCAACAATATATACTTTTGTTAAAGTGTTGCATTTACTTGATGAATCTGGCTAAACCGTAATCGTTACATAAACGTTGGTCTGCTACACAAATGCTGCACTATAGGCAATATTCTTAAACGCCATTATTATTAGTATTAATTAGCTTTTTCTTTCTTTTTATGTAGGATGTTGACTTCGAAATCATGGAGTTTTGCCCTTGCACATTCTCAGATCTCGGTGAGTGTATTATTTACACCGTATTCTGCTTAACTTCTGGTACCAATGATGACTTAATCTTTTTTCCCCAGCAGATCGACTCTGTTGACTTGTGAAACGAAAATAAGCCAAATTATCTGAGCAACCTGATGGTTCTAATAAAGCCATTGTTTGTTTTAAATAACAAATTGACCATTTGTTAACATTTCCTTCACAGGTCATACTCCAACCAAACAGATGACCCCCACGTTTAAAATGGTGTAATAATAACCCCATTATACTCTGAAGCAGGTAAAGATGGATCTATTTTTTTTTTTTAGACCTTTTGTGCCATTTTTATCTGGTGCACGTGATGACTAACCTTTTTTCCCCAGCAGATCGACTCTGTTGACCTTTAAAACGAAAATAAGCCAAATTATCTGAACAACCAGACCGCTACAATAGAGCTATGGTTTTAAGTATTTCAATGCAACTAACCATTGTTTACCATTCCCTTCACAGATCCCTCCCCAACCAAATGGATATTCCTGCATTTGAAAGGATTTGAGAACCCCATCGTACTCTGAAGCAGGTAAAGATGGATCTGTTCTTTAGACCTTTTGTGCCATTTTATCTGGTGCACGTGATGACTAACCTTTTTTCCCCAGCAGATCGACTGTGTTGACTTGTAACACGAAAAATAAGCCAAATTATCTGAGCAACCAGATGGCTGCACTAAAACTGTGGTTGTATAAATTTCAGTTTCAATTAACTTGTTACAATTCCTCTCCTCACAGATCATGCTTCAATCAAATGGATGGTCCTGAATTTAGAAGGATTCAATAACCCCATTATACTCTGAAGCAGGTGTGGATACATTTATTTTTCTGGGGGGGCTATTTACTTGGTGCACATGATGACTGACCTTTTTTCCCCAGCAGATCGATAGTGTTGACTCCCTTAATCAATTTAAGCCAATTTATCTGAAGCACCATCAGAGCTGATGGACCTAAAAAGTAGATGTGCTCTAGTTTGTAATGCTTTTTTTTTTTTTCTCTCCTTCTAAAGGCCAAGACCCAATTCAAGATGATCAGGGGAGTTTTACATGCCACCCAACATGTTAATGCCACACCTTCAGAGAGAAGCAGGTGGTCCAGTGTCTAGAGAAGAGAATTTGGGTGGAATGTTACAAATTCTGCTTGGTGTTGCAGATTAGTTCTATTAATAAACCCTGGAACTTAAGTGTGTTTAATTATTATAATTTTTTTTTTTATAAATGGTTCATATTCAAGCTGGAATTTTATTTTCAATAAACAATTGAAGCTTTAACCTGTCGTTTTTTTTTTTTTTGTGATCTACAAATTAAGTTTGTAATCAAATAGTCACATTGGACTAAATAGGTACAATTACAGTAAGTTTAATGTAATTGCACAAAGGTTTGTTAAAGTTTAATCACACTTTTTTTTTTTTTTCTACCCTCTTTAAGCCAACAATACCCATTATTGCCTCATATCCACATTATACTTTAATTTGTCCTAAACTCAAAGTAAATATTTGAATACACTTAAAAGAACATAAAAACATGCCACTTATTTGAATAAATTAACTTTTTGGATTGTCAAAAAAAAAAAAAACAGCCACCCTACGTCACATTACCGAAGGAATTTTTTTTTAATTTCACAAATGGCGAGTAGTTTACACCACCTATACAATAGTTGCAGAAAACATTGCCCATCAGGTTCACCTTAATAATTCAGGGTAGAAAATCTTTTTTTTTTTTGTGTGTGTGTGTGTGTGTGCTACGTAGTGGTAATGGTGAAATGAAGCTTTCTGAACTTTCCAATTCAAGTGTATTGGAAAAAGATTAGTTTCTTGAAGCTTTTTAAATCCGAGCTCGATAAGGATCCATGTTGTCTAAAGTGTGGGAAAGCACTGTGTTGCAAAAAATGTCAAATGTTCACAACTGACCAACTCATTCATGTAGTCATACAACAGTAATATAAACAAATTACTCAATTATTGTAGGTTTTTTTTTTTTTTTTACATATAACATGCTTTATATAACACTATTGTTGACTAGTAAAATCCAAGATATTCAAAAGTGTTTGTTTTTCATATTTCAGTCTGTCATACTCCTATCCACTTGTTCTGAATAGGGAGTGAACTGATGGTTCCTGTATGGGAGGCTATCAGAGTGAGGCTTATGGGCTGCACTCGCCAGCTCAACTGGCCTCCGTTACACTTACTACAATATGCAGTGGCCTTCTTTAAAATAAGTTTAAGAATAATAGACTTTAGTATGGTCCAAAAGCTTTTTACTACGAATTATTATTGTATTTCAGTTGAATTACTGGTGTGTGGGACTGGTGCAGTACTTCGAAACAGCAGAAATGTATGTAATCAACACCTAATCTCTCGCTATACACTTTACTAACCAAAAGGTGGTTAAACCTTTGAATCAAAATTCGAAGCAGTCATGTGGGTATAGGCGAAAATGAAGCTTCGGACGTCACTGATCATATGATTATGGCAAAATGAATCAAGCTCCAGTACCCCGCTCACTGCGATCATTGAGATTTGATACATGCTTCAAAGCCTCGATGCACAACATCACATCACTTACTAAGAAGCCTATTAAAGCTCACAACTGTATACAGCTAAACTTTTTTATTATTTGAAGTTACTTCAATTTGTTCCACCCCCGTTTAATCCCCATAAAGTAATATTCACACGTTTTTGTACAAAATATACAGATGTCTAGAAAGACCTTAGATAAAAACATGTATATTGCACAGCATTGTTAGAAGAAATCTGCATGATGCTGTATGACCACAGTTTGCATCTGCAGAGAACCTCAAAGTAACAGCCATGTATTATGATCCAAATAACCTAAAAAAAGAAAGAAAACAATACTTAATAACACCGTTATATTTGGAACTACTCTCCCGCAATAAAAACAGTAAACAAAATATTGGTTTATTGCCAGTACTTACACGATCATGCAAAACATCATGAAAATATTCCAAAGGGCAATGAATATGCGAAAGTACCGCAGACTCAGCAAAAACTCCCTGATGTTTTCACCTAAAGACAAATAAGGCAGGGTAAGACTGAATATAATACTAACACAGTGCCACATATAGAACATTAAAGGGCAGGTTTGAGTTGGGCAACCAGTATATAAAAATAAGAATACAGTGCCACATACAGAAAATGAGATGGCAGGTATGGGTTGGGGAATTAGTCAGTATATAATACAATTAATACAGTACCACATATTGAACATCAGAGGGCATATATGGGTTGGGGAATCAGTGATTTTATAATAATAATAATAATACAGTCCCTATGGGTTAGGGAATCAGTCAGTATATAATAATATTAATACAGTACCACATATAGAAAATTAGTATGGGTTAGGGAATCAGTCGGTAAATAATAATATTAATACAGTGCCACATATAGAAAATTTGTATGGGTTATGGAATCAGTCAGTATATAATAATATTAATACTGTACCACATATAGAAAATTAGTATGGGTTAGGAAATCAGTCGGTATATAATAATATTAATACAGTGCCACATATAGAAAATTTGTATGGGTTATGGAATCAGTCGGTATATAATAATATTAATACAGTACCACATATAGAAAATTAGTATGGGTTAGGGAATCAGTCGGTATATAATAATATTAATACTGTACCACATATAGAAAATTAGTATGGGTTAGGGAATCAGTCGGTATATAATAATATTAATACAGTGCCACATATAGAAAATTTGTATGGGTTAGGGAATCAGTCAGTATATAATAATATTAATACTGTACCACATAAAGAAAATTAGTATGGGTTAGGGCAGTGGTTCCCAAAGTGGGGGTCGGGACCTCCCTAGGGTTCGCGGTATAATGAAGAGGGGTCGCCTGGTGATTTCCAAAAATCTATTTATTTTCAATTAACCACTAGAATTACCATTTTTTATTGAAGGAAAAAAAATAGTTGTTTATAGTTGCATGCAATATTGTTACTATAGTAGCTTATAGTTACTAGTTCTATTGGATTGCGACCCCTGGGGTAATTAGATAATATTAAAGACACAGCAATAGCGTCAGATGCAGCAAATTAATAAAAAAAATAAACAAAGAATAGAACTGGGTCTATTGGAGTGTGTGCGCCATTGCATGCAAGGTTTCTGTATTTATAACCACCTCAGAGGATATTGGGGGTCACGAGTCACTGGCATTGTCATTTTTGGGGTCGCAGGGTGAAAAGATTGGGAACCCCTGGGTTAGGGAATCAGTCAGTATATAATAATATTAATACTGTACCACATATAGAAAATGAGTGTGGGTTAGGGAATCAGTCAGTATATAATAATATTAATACTGTACCACATATAGAAAATTAGTATGGGTTGGGGAATCAGTCAGTATATAATAATATTAATACTGTACCACATATAGAAAATTAGTATGGGTTGGGGAATCAGTCTGGGGTGGCGACAGGATTTTGTTCAAAAGAATGCACATATCCAGCACCACCCTATCCATCATCCCTTATTCTTATTTCCATCTCAAAAAACACTGATGCTTGCTGTCAAAGGCTACATTATTGAAGGGCAAGTGCGACAGAGAAAATGAAAGCACATCATTGTATCTTAGTTTGAATATATTTTATGTTGGGCAGTTATCTACTAGATAAACAAGAATAATGAATAACATCTGAGGTGAAGTGCTTCAAAACCAGTCTCAAACTCTTTTGAAAGGGTGAGAGAACTCAGACACTCATAAGAATGAAGATGTCTGCTTTTTTGTGCCAGTCTGTCAGATATCATTGTTTAAAACACTTGAATGGTAGCGGTATCATACGAGGAGGCTGCGAAGCCACGAGCTAGGCCTGGAGTTCCCCTGGCACAGACACAGATGAGAGGTCTCATGAGCAATATTTGTCTCAATAGTTTTGGGCCTTTGGGCAAACTAATCAATTAAGTGTAGCTGTTTGAAAGAGCGTTTGCTCATTTTGAACCTTGTTTTAAACAATAGCTATCTGATTTGTATTTTTTAGTGTGCGGTAAAACCGCCAGCAAAACTAAAGCCAATAGATTTCTTTACCCATCTCCCATTATGCAAGTGCATACACACTTTCAAACACACAAATGCAAACTTTTATTTATTCTCATTCTTGCTTTGTCAATATAACGTAGTGTACACTATTTAATAACCAATTTGAATTATGTAAAAAATTAATAAATAAAAAAGCTGCATTACTTTGCCTCTCATGGTAGGTACGGACAGTGTGTACAGTCGTACAGCTGCAGGCCCCACTGAATCAGTCAGTACATAATATTATTACAGTGACACAAAGAAAATCATAGGGCAGGTATGAGATGGGAATCAGTCAGTATATAATAATATTAATACAGTGCCTCATATAAAAAAATTAGAGGGCAGGTATGACTTGGGGAAGCAGTGATTATATAATAATATTAATACAGTGACAAATATAGAAAATTAGAGGGCAGGTATGAGTTAATAGAGGTAAAGTTGGTTTTATATTCGCACTTTCCCCTTAATAATAAAATTTTGAAAAGTATTATTTGCAAATTCTAAATTGGGAAATCATATTAGTAGCCAATGATTATCAAAGTTTTCCCAGAGATGGGTTGCGGCTGGAAGGGCATCCGCTGCGTAAAAACTTGCTGGATAAGTTGGCGGTTCATTCCGCTGTGGCAACCCCGGATTAATAAAGGGACTAAGCCAACAAGAAAATGAATGAATGATTATCAAAGTACAGCATTGTTTACAGTCAATTAGATAGTGTTAATGTTGTTTAGAAGTCATACTTGCATGCTAATTACGATCGAATATTCAAAGTAACATGGTAAACAATATAGACACTTCTAGATAAAGGAATATAAAACCAACTTTACCTCTATTATGAGTTGTAGAATCAGTATACAATAATTTAGGTTGCATATTGAGCTCGGAAGAAGTATTTTACCATTTATTAACGCGTTTTACGTCGATCTGAAAACATTTACAAACATATTCATTATAAAAATCGCTGATGTAAGTTAACGTTATTGTTTACCAGTGCTGGATGATCCAGAGTCATCGCCAAATCCTTGAGACTGTGTTTCTCTCTTCTTTCTGCAAAAGACAGCGAACATCACCGTTTAAACAAGCTATCATTAAAACTAAAACTGTCAGGTAACATTGTTATCTTTACCGATACTCACAGTTTAAAGTTGAGCACAGCACCAGCGTTCATTAGCAGGGTGCTGAAAGTTGTGACGTGGAAAAGAAAACACACAGTATTTACGCTGTAACAATATTTTACTACACACACGACCAACACAAATAACGTATTATTTATTACAGACTCGAAATATATTAGGCTTTTTTAAAAAAGTTTCGATTTACCCAAAAATTAAAAGATCTCCAATCATTTTGGTTGATTATATCCGCCTCAGTTCCTCTTCTTCTTCTTTGTTGTTGAGTTTATTTGGCGGTTGACAAGCGCCTTTTGCGCTATTACCGCCACCAGCCGGTTTGGAGCCAAAACATGCAATTCCTCAAACAACAAATTCTAACAATTAAATCCCAAATCCTTCCATGTAAAATAGATTCTGTCAAAAACTGAAGCCAGAGATTTTAACAGATATATTTTTATTGTTTTCCCCTCGGTTCGTCATCTTCCTTTAACGACACATAGTGAAGATATCATCAAATTTAAGACTTTCTAAGACCATTAAAGCACTTTGAATTGCCACTGTGAATGAAATGCCTTGCCTTTACATAAGGGGGAAAAGTTCCAAAAGGAAATTACAAAATGCAGTTCAGTATCTAAGTAATAGAGTGTTAAGATAGGGAAAATGTGGCCGGAAAATGTGCACAAGTGACAGGGATGATCGCAGCCTTGAGAGGATTGTCAAACAAGGGGGATTCAGAAATCTGGGGGAGTTAGAACAAATTGTGATGAAAACAAACGTAAATAGCCTACTTGAAAAAGTGAAATTTTAGTGTTTGTGAGAAGGATCAAATTTGGTATAAACAAACCGTTTCTTTGTTTGTTTGTTTTTTCGTTTTGAAAACAAGAAAACCCAGTTATATGCAGGTCCACGACTCTAGAACTCAGAATGGCGAGTTTGTGTCAACACATAGATGAAAGATCCCACACATTTGAGTCAACATGCCTTATATTTGTGTATTTGAGCAGATTGTCAGTCCAGTCTCGCAGTTATTTTGTGCCTGTTTGTCACTGTTTTTGTTGTTTATTAGCCCTTCTTCTATGTTTGTGTTAAAATAACATAATAGTAGATATGCACATGTAAAAATGAAATGAAGCACAAGCTGTGATTAAAAATAAAGCGGTCCCCTAGATAGGGGGTGGTGGTGGGTTTATTTAAAAAACAAATAATATATATGTGTGTGTGTGTGTGTGTGTGTGTGTGTGTGTGTGTGTGTGTGTGTGTGTATGTATATATTCAAAGTTCAAACTACTTGTTTAAAATGAGCTGAAACTACACAATTCTTGAGATTTCATTGGGACAACTTAATTTTTTATGTTTAATCCACATAAATTTGTTAAAATTGTTCAACTTAATCAATTTGTGTTGTCACAACGTGAATAAATTGTGTGGAACCTTGCACTTTTTGCAGTGTATACAGTTGAAGTCAGAATTATTAGCCCCCCTTTGAATTTTGTTTTCTTTTTTAAATATTTCCCGAATTATATTTAATAGAGCAAGGAAATTTTCACAGTATGTCTGATAATATTTTTTCTTCTGGAGAAAGTCTTATTTGATTATTTCGGCTTGAATAAAAGCAGTTTTTAATTTTTTAAAATTTGTTTTAATGTCAAAAGTATTAGCCTCTTTAATCCATATTTGTTTCGATAGTCTACAGAACAAACCATCGTTATACAATAACTTGCCTAAGTGCCTGCCAAGATAACCTAGTTAAGCCTTTAACTGTCACTTTAAGCTGTATAGAAGGGTCTTGAAAAATATCTAGTAAAATATTAGTAGGAGGTGAGCTTCCTTTCGCAGGACATTCACAGCAGGCGGTGCATGAGGAAAGCCAAGTGAATTATCAGCAACTGCAGCCACCCAAGCCATAGACTTTTCTCTCTGCTACCCTCAGTCAGACTGTACCGATCACACACCAGCCGACTGAAGGAAAGTTTCTTCCCTTAGACTATCAGGCTGATGAACACTTAACAGACCATATACATACTCTGCCATACCCCTCACTGCACACCATCAATATGTAACATGCACATCTCTTCAACCAATTCATACTTGAAACAACACTGCCTACAATTATGTGGACACCTATTCATTTTACATATCGCTGTCAATTTTACATTGTCCTGTTTTTTTGGGAGTATGCTGTTGTTTTTTTGGGAGTATTGCTGTTGTTGTATTTACACGTGCTGCTGATGATGTGACAATAAAAGTGATTTGATTTGATTATTTACTGTCATCATGACAAAGATCAAATAAATCAGTTATTATAAATGAGTTATTAAAAGTATTGTGTTTAGAAATGTGTTAAAAAAATCAGCTCTCTGTTAAACAGAAATTGGGGGGGAAAATAAATGGGTGAGGGGGATATAATTTATGGGCCTAATAATTCTGACTTCAACTGCATATATGTAAACTTTTATATACAAATAAATAAATATATATATATATATATAGGGACATAGGGATATATATATATATATATATATATATATATATATATATATATATATATATATATATATATATATATATATATATATATATATATATATATATTAACTTGTTCAAACTATTTAAAATGAGCTGAAACAACACAATTCTTGAGATTTCCTTGGGACAACTTAATTGTTTTATATTCAATCCACATGAATTTGTTAAAAGTGTTCAGATAACAATCATTTTGTGTTGGGACAACTTGAATGAATTGTGTGGAACCCTGCATTTTTACAGTGTTGCAGCTATTTGCTATGAACTTAAAATCATTTAAGTTCTTGTTTTGCTCATTAATGTACACACAGCACCCAATATTGACAGAAAAACACAGACTTGTTTGACATTTTTGCAAATATATTAAAAAAGTAAAACTCAATTATCACATGGTCCTATGTTTTCAGACAAATTCTGACCCTCTGCTCAGTATTAAATTGAGGTCCTGATGGGTAAACCAGTTTATAAAACCAGTTTATAAATCATACTGAATGATTTTTTAAGAATGTAAAGAAGCCAGTAGTGATAGAAATACAGTTTTTGTGCATTATAAAAGCCAGACTGTAGCGTTCACTAAGAAGGTGTTGTATTGTATAATATGCTTATAGCTATGGTTTATAGATGTAGTATAGTATAGTATTTCTTCAAGTTTAGCAGAAAATGAAATTCGGACTATGGCAATAAGGCTTTACCAAATCGAGCCTGCTTGTCAATCGATTAGTCAAACGCTCGTTGTGGCCATGCAGTGAGCAGCAGCTGAAGCGTCCGTGTGTGGCTCTCCTCAGCAGCGCGCCTGAGCCTCAGCTGTGTATTAATAGGCATCTGTGTGTAAGCGGAGCCTTTTTCACTCGTGCACACGGCGAGTCTCTTTAAGATCTGTTCATGCGGTAAGGTCAGAACATCATGGAGGTGTTAGATGTCCTAAATCTGGGCGAAATCGCCCAGTATTTCTCGAAAATGGCGATGTTTCCAGTTTTTGATGTTGCTTATTATATCGTGTCAATACTCTACCTCAAATATGAACCAGGTAAGTGGAACTGTTTTTACAGGATCTTTGTACTTGAGCATAATTTGGGTCAAATGAAAATGGCGATTTGTTAAAAATGCACTTGATTATGGCATCATTGAATAAACGACGTCAAATAAGAATATTTTTCTCATGCATTTTCAACAAGTGCTGTGCAGTTTGTATTCATGTTTTGTTTACTCCAACACTGTGTTTGCAATAGACCACTGGACAGTCATATTCGTGGGTATTCTATGTTTTTTTACGTTTGTGTTTTTGCACGCGGGTTTTCCCCTTGTGTGTGTGGATGGGATTGAGTTGTCCCACTCGAAGAGCCTCTTCGAAACACGATAGAGTCCGTGCGCATTCCCCTGCAAGTCTCACTGCAATAAATAGAAGCGCCCTAAATAGACAGCGACAGAGGACAGGACGAAATGCAGCACAGTAAAATTTGTTAAGCAAAGCGTTTAGCTCATTTGCCTCAAAACATGTCCAAACCATATATCTCAATCTCTCAGAAGTTGATATTACTGTAACGAATTTGACGTTTTACTCTGGACTTCCTTTTATTGATCCTTTTGTTTGTTTGTTTGTTCTTTTAAATTATATTAACGATACTTGTTTTGGGGTTATGTGGAAGAGTAAATGTGTTATAGAAATGTTATTACAAAACAACAAAACAGTCATCATTTTAGGCTATGTATTTTATTTAAGCTACTTAAAGCTGTTGCTCAACGAAAAATAAAAATTTACACACTATTTTCTCATCCTCAAGTGGTTCCAAACCCTTATGTGTTTCTATTTTCTGTTCAACTCAAAAAACATTTTGAAGAATGTTTAAAACCTGTAACCATTGGCTTTCATACACTCTAAAAATGTAAAAAAAAAAAAAATGTGGCTCTTTGTTTGGTTGTTTTTAACCTTTATTGGGTTGTTTATTAATAACCCAACCAGTTGGGTAAATATTTGGTGCTTTGTTGGGTTATTTTCAACTATTATTAGGTCATTTTTTTAATAACTCAACCTATTGGGTAAATTTTTTTTAATTTCAACAGTCAACTGATTTAACTGACACAGAAAATCAGAATTAATATGCGTACGTAATTGTTTTTGGGGTGTAAAGTTTATTTAAGCTATAACTAGGCCCATACGGAATCTGCGCATGCAGAAATCCGCAGATTTTCCGCAGAATTCCGCAGATTTTTAGCCAAACATTTATTCTGTTTATTTACTTGAGTTTATTTACTTGAGTAAGTTTTTTAATTAATAACAGTAATATTATTGACTAATATGAAAATGTTCATCTGATCTATGTAAAAGGCAGTTTGTACAGTAATATTTTCTGTCTTTCAATAGATATTTTCTATGAGAGACTTACTTTGTTTACCAAATACAGTGAGTCTAATTGGATTTGCATTTTAAACATTAAATAATAAAAACGTCTTATTTTTTATTTTACATATTAAGGTTTTATGATACTACTAAAATAATTCCACAAAATCTGTAGATTTTTACCAAAATTCTCTGCAGAAATTGCAAAAAAACATCCGCAGATTCCATCTGGCCCTAGCTATAACGCAATAATGTTGTTGTTATATCTTTTTAGCAAATAACCTCTCTGTGTCGTGTTTTATATTAGTTTCACCAGCACTCTTAATTACTGATGATACAAATGCACTCTAAAAACTTGGTTGACAATGGTTGAGTTAAACATATTTGGTGCTTTGTTAGGTTATTTGTAACCTTTATTTGTTTATTTATTTAATAACTCAACCAGTTGGGTTAAAAATTGGAATTTCAACAGTCAACTGATTAAACTGACAGAAAACAGTTGTATTAATATGCGTGCTGAATGTTATGTTTGGATTATAAAGTTTATTTAAGCTATAGCGCAATAATATGTTGTTTTTTTTTTATCAAATTACCTCTCCGGTCATGTTTTTTCATCCGTTTCACCATCCAGGACCATCTTACATAACTATCTACTGTGTTTTGTTTCTTCATAGTTTGTGATTCTTAATTTATTTTAGCAAAAGTGTATTTTAACTGAAATGTAATAGAAATGAAGCATTTTCAATAATTTTTGAAAACTGTATGTTACTTATTTACACAGCCGTAATTATAAAAGTAGTAGTAGCTACTATTAGCAATAGTAATACCAGAATGGAAAAAAATAACATTTAATCAAAATAACCCAATGTATTGAATTAAATTATATAACCCAATGCACTGGGTTGAAATAACCCATAGTTGAGAAGGTGCTATAATAACCTATAGTTGGGTTTTATGTTGGGGTATTTTTAACCTTACTATTTTAACAGAGTGCACGCAGCCAATCTATATTAAACCGATAAAAACCCTGGAACTTAAAATGTAATAAAAATAAAGTATTTTCAATATTTCTGAAAACTGCATGTTATTTATTTACACAGCCATAATTACAAAATTAATAGTAGTACTAGTATAAGTAGCAATAGTAATACCAGAATTGTAAAAAATAAAATTTATTCCAGTGGTTCTCAAACAGTGGTACGTGTACCACTAGTGGTGCACAGGAGGAATCAATTATGTCATACATGTATGTACATGCTACATGTATTTCTAAATTTATCAAAAATTATTTATATATTTTCCCAGAGATAGGTTGCGGCTGGAAGCGCATCCGCTGCGTAAAAACATGATGGATAAGTTGGCGGTTCATTCCGCTGTGGTGACCCCAGATTAATAAAGGGACTAAGCCGATAAGAAAATAAATGAATGAATGATTTATATATGAATATGATGACATATAGCGTGTATTTCTAAGGTCCAGGCAATATTTGCAGGTGTTTAAGTACAGCAGTTTTTTTTTTTTTAGTTTATAAGAACAGTAACCTACCATTTTTAACTTTTAAAAGCACAATTTAATTTAAATGTTGACATTTTTATATACATATTTTTTACATATAAACACAGTGCAGTGTTAATGTTCCGACTATTTATAATGTTTAAAGTGGCTGACAATAATAAATATTCTTAATAATAAGAATTAATCTGCCACATTTTTGAACTGTGCAGAGCTGTAGCTGCTTTATTGGGCCTACTACGCTACAGTACTTCAATACTGCTCATTATGGTGGTAATTGGAGAGACTATTATTTTCTGAGATGGTACTTGATAAAAAAGGTTTGAGAATCACTGATTTAATAAAAAAACAAAAAACAATGCATTGTGTAAATATAACCCATGGTTGGGAAAGTGCTATAATAAACTATAGTTGGGTTACATGTTGGGGCACTTTTAACCTTTAACTGAGTAGTTGGTAAAACAAATACTATAGAAGTAAAAAATTCTTTAAAATAACTTCTTATGTGTTCAACAGAAAAAAGAAACTCAAGCAGGTTTGTGACAAGTGACGTGAGAGTAAATGATGACATAATTATAGTTTTGAGTGAACTATTACTTTAGTTTATTCATTTAGTTTGGGATGTCGCCTTACAGCATTATACTTTTAGGTGTGATTAATATTTCTGATGAGGCTGTCTTATTGTTATTTCTTAAATGGCATCAGATCTTTAGATATAATACATATATATTCGACAGTATATTTAGTGATCAAGCATACTGGCACTGGTTTGTCTAAACATTAGCCAGTTGTTGTGTGAACTCATCCTGTCAGCTGTTTGGAGGTTGTGGTGTAAAACAGGCCTGCAGTCTGAGACGAATGAAAAGCTTCAGGCTTCTATTTATTTTTAGGCCACATTTGAGAGGATCCGTTTTCATTCAGAATGCCTGTTGGGTGCGTATCTACCCGAGCTACACCTGTTCTGTAAGATGTGTTCATCCCTGGAGATTTCAGAGGGGTAGTGTGGATCTCCAGATCTTGATATATACAACATCTCATAGTGGTGTCAAAATTGTGTGGAAAACCGAAAAGGATTTTGAAATGATGGCCATTTTAAGAGTAAACAATAATGTAAAAAAGCTAAACCCAGGGTTTCCGCTAAGTATGTCACGATCCTTGAAATTCTCGATTCGATTTTCGATTATGAATAATTAATTAATTAATGACCAATTAATTATTTGTAGCCTACCGTTTAAACTACCTGAATTGCATGGTCTTTGTTTTACCCATAAACAAATCATACAGTAAATGAATAAAGGTAAGTTACACACATAATTACCACCTGTCAATCACTTTTTTCTGCGGGACTCGTGAATAAGCAGTGATCTGTGTCGTTATAATGGCGTCGGTAAAAAAGAGGCACAACCAACAGGAACCAGCCAACAGTATCTGAGGTGTTCGCTAAAAATGACTAAGTACAAGTGAGTGAAAGATTGAAGCAGTCCTCTGACTGCCTGGACCTGCTGTCTCGAGCGCATGGCTGTGTGCGTCTGTGTCTGTGGTCACGTGATGTGCATTTTCAGAGGAAGTGAGGAAGGTAAGCTGCTCAGAAATGCCACACGCCACTGTGGATGTCAAATCATTGTCGTTCTAAAATGCCATTTAAAAACAAAGACAGTGTAAACAGGGCCTGAGTGTGTACTTTTCACGAGCGGATTTGCAACGGGTGCGGGCGGAGGATCGTTGTCTATCAGACGAACCGTACGTAATACGTACATAGCTGAGCTTGCAAAACTGTGTTTTTTTTGTCGACAACACAAATGTTGTCAACATAACTCACTGGAAATCCAAAATGCTTAAACACCGGCAACTTCATTGAAAGAGGAGAGGGTTTAAGTTCTGTCGACGGGTCTCCTGCTTCTGCAGTTTAACAAGCACTTCAACAAGCCTGTTTTTTCCCGCTCGGCAAGCCAAGCTGACGTGACATGGGGGCGTGGCAGCATCGACGATTCTATTTTTTGATTCGATACTCGAAATTGAGCATAAATTTCGATCGATTTCAATTAAAAATCAAAATCGTGACACCCCTAGTTTCCGCAGGATTCACCAAGTTAAATGCAAGACTTTTTAAGACCATTATGAATGAAATTTTAGATTTATACAAGGCTAAATGCTAAGGATTTTTTTTTTAAATATCCCAGTTGTAAAATATTTTTACTAGCTCTTTCAAAAAATGATTAAAATGATTGAATAAAATTTATTTGATTTATTTTCAAATATATCCATCCACAAACTCTACAACCCTATCCAAGCATAGAACAAAACATAGCTATATTTCCACTATTTCCAGTCTAAAAAAATGATCATTTATTAATAAAAGGTCAAGTCAGTATCCTCAGCAGTAAATAAATGAAGAACTTTTTAAGATCAACCTAATATTTTAGTCGTTGTGATTGATGTAAGTTGACATGACAAGCAAAGCTCATTTGATTCAACTAAAATAATGAAGGCAGCAAAAATTCTTTTACAGTGCATGCTAATTGCTAGTTGCAATGGTTTAGCTTTTAAAATAGATCTATTAGGAGATTTTATGTAACTTTATATTTGAGTACAGCTTTTAGAAACAAAGTTTCAATTTTGGGTTGTGACATACCAATTAGAAATCATTTTAAGGGTAAAACACTACAGATACTAAGGTTAAAATCATTAATATTCTACAAAATAAGTGTAACAACGGGGGGAGTGACAGAGACAACTGGAGGTAAGATCCACAATGCAGGTTTATTCAGCGTAAGGCAAGCAAAGATCAAACAGGTGCAAACGGGTATTTTCAGGCAGTCCAGAATCGTAGTCAGTATAACAGGCAACAGGTCGTAAGGCAGGCGGCTAAACAGGATAACAGGGAATACAAGGCTAGGATCTAAACACGGATAAACAAGACAGGGAGAAACACGTTGTAATGTCACTTATAGTTAACAAGACTCGGCAAACTGGATGAGTAAATGAGTGGTTTATGTAGGGTGTGTAATCAGTCTCTGACAAGGCTCAGCTGGTGAGAATGTAATCAATCTTGATGAGTGAGCATGTTTAAGCATGTATGAATATGTAGTCCAGGGAAAGGCGGAAGTGTAGTCTTCAGTGTTCGTGTGAGAACCAGCGATCTCTGGAGCGCGAAATATAATACGAAAATAATAAAATTCACAAATCTTCTCAGTGACTGTGAAGGCTGAGTCAGGTGATTCAGTCACACCAGTCACTGGATGAAAAAATGCATGTCATTTTTAAGAAAATTATGAAATTAAGAGGGACAATTAATTAATTGACAATGTAAGTCTTTGACAACTGTTTGATTGACTTAATAAAAAATTACTTTATTACATTTTATATAAACTGAAATAATATCAGGAAGAATGTCTTACAATCAGATTAAGAGCAAAAGATTCAAAGTAAATCGGCACACTGCCACTTTAGCTCTCAAAATTTTTTTTAATGTCAATATCACAAAATCACAACGTTTCGACCGATGAAGACCATGTCAGTCGAAACGTTGTGATTTTGTGATATTGACATTAAAACAATTTTTGAGAGCTAAAGTGGCAGTGTGCCGATTTACTTTGAATCTTTTGCTACTAATGTTTGTTTTTTGATCGTGCACCTGCCTTCAAGATTTTCTAGATGTGCGCACATTCCTGTTTTTTACAATCAGATTAAATCAACAAAAATCCTCCTGACACAACAAAGATGGCAAAGAAAAAAAGCCAAGTTAGCATTTAGATACATTTACTGTTTGTTTATAAATTGACAAGACGTAGGAGGTGGCATGAATGCAATGAAATAATAATAAAAATGTCATGAGATTTAAAATTAAAATTGTCATAAGATGGAGTCATGTGTGCAACATTTGGACAACAGTGATTCATCACATCACTTGCTTTCTGATTTGAGGCATAATAATAACGGTTCAATTTAGAAACAGGGAACCCAGAATCTGCGGTACCTTAGATTATAATGGCGAAACTTGCATCGCTAAAGTAAATCAAACCCTGTTAACTGTGTTTTACAGTGAATATAGAAAAGCTTATGTTACACTCACATCAAGCCACCTAAACTGTTCTGAAATGCAGTTATGCACGGCAGGTACAGCATACATACTCACTTAAAACAGTTGTGGGTTAAAAAATAACCCAATAATAGGTAACCCAATGATGAGTTGTTTTGGCACCGACCTGCTGTTGGGTTATTTTAACCCAATCCATTGAGTTGTTAAGGTTAACCCTACAATTTGGGTTACAAAATAACAATATTGTTGGGTTAACCACTAATATCTCAAATGTGTGTATAATTTTCTCCAAAAAAAAAAAACTGTACAAATGAACACGAAGGTAGCGAAAGCACTTTTATCCGTATATAGCTCGGCTAAGAAGCGTGCGTTTGTATCATCAAATTAAGAGTTCTGGTAAAACGGATATAAAAGACGTAACACGGAGAGGTAATTTGATTAAAAAAAACAACAACATGTTGCGTTAAAGCTCAAATAAACTTTACAATGCAAAAACAACATTACGTATGCATATTAATACAGCTGTTCTGTGAGTTAAATCAGTTAAAATACAAAAATTTTAACCCAATAAATAACCTAACAAAGATAACCAAACAAAGCACCAAACAATTAACCCAACTAATTGAGCTATAAATAAATAACCCAATAAAGGTTCAAAATAAACTATTGGGTTAAATAAATAACCCGTCTTTTAGAGTGTATATAATATTAAACAACTCAATCTCATACCTTCAGTTCTCTTCTTTTTAAAGTTGCGCCTGAACTGCTCTCTAGACGTTTTGAAAAGCGCACGAAATGACGCAATGAACTGTATTGCGCTTGTGCGTGACGCCTTATTACAATACTGACTTCTGATTGGTCAACCGTTGTTGTTTATAAGTCATAAATTACCATAAATGGAAAATTTTACTATTTATTTGCATGACAAGTATTACATTACACACACTGTTATTAATCTAAAAGGCATGGTAAGGGGAATGGTGGTTTTACAAAGGGGATGCTTTTGTCTTTTTTTTTTTCCATACGGGGGATGCCATCCCCCTGCTTCCCCCTCAATTCTAGCACTATCGATAACCAGCAATGTAGCTTGAGTCTGTTCACAAAAATAAAAAAGTTTCTCTTTTTGTGTTGCAAGAACAGAACTAATGTGTTTTTAGGCTTTAGCTGAGAAATGAACATCACCTAAGATGAATTAAACCTTTTGTAATTTTCATTGGGAGTTTAATTCTGTTAAATAATGTCTTCCGTTAAACTTTTGGAGCCTTAATTATTGCACAGTGTTAACATACATTAGCTTTATCCATTCATTTGCCTTCAGCTTAGTCCCTTTATTCATCCACTGCGGAATGAACCGCCAACTTATATAGCATATGTTTTACACAGCGAATGCCCTTCCAGCTGCGACCCAGTACTGGGAAACACCCATACATTCTTTCATTCACATACTCCACAGCCAATCTAGTTTATTCAAATCACATGTACCACATGTCTTTGAACTGTGGGTCCAAAACCCACGCGAACACGGGGAGAACATGTAAACTCCACACAGAAATGCCAACTGACCTGGTCGGGACTCGAACCAGCGACCTTCCTGCTGTGAGGGGACAGTGCTAACCACTGGGCCATCGTGCCGCCCCAGCACTGTAAATAGTCACAGAATATTTCAGCATGTAGTAGGTCAGATTAACATGGGAAAATGTTCTTGTTGGAACTATTAAGCTAGCCAATTGAGTCTTCAAATATTTGGCTCTGGTATGAACACGACCGCAAATCTAATGTGGATATTCTTGTAAAGCGCCCTAAAAGATTATAGAATTATTCACAGTATTTTGAAGTGCGCACAACATCAGTATCATGCATGTTCATTGTCATGATATAGTCAATTACTGAATATCGCCATATGTCTAGTGGGGAATGGTATCTCATTTTGTTTAAATGTGCATGTGTAAATAATATGAAGTTATAAAGATCAAAAGAATTCCTCTTATATGTAATGATCTGTGTTGATCAGGTGCTGTGGAAGTGTCCCGCAGGAGTCCAGTGGCCTCATGGCTCTGTGCAATGCTATACTGCTTCGGGAGCTATATACTAGCAGACATCATGCTTGGCGTGTGTCCCATCGACTATTTCCATAACAATAGTCACATCCTCCTGGCCTCAGCTGTGTGGTAAGGATCTTTTAAATGCTTCATTTTTTTAATGAAAGGTGCAATAGGAGATCTGCTAAGAATGCTAACGTTAGCCTGATAGCGCTGAAAACCTGTCCTACCCTGCAAATCACCATCTAAAGCAGGGGTTCTTTACCTTTTTCACTTCAGGGCTCACTTCTTTCTCCTATCAATTTTTAAAGGCCCACCTGTCTGACATTTTCTCTACTATGTTTATATGAAAGGCTCATTAAAATCTTTATTTATTTACAGATATGTGAGAGAACCACAGGTCAACAGGGAGATTGTAAAAGAGCAGCTTCTGCTTCAAGCTGGACTGACTGAATATCTAATATTAAATATCTACTATATAAAAATATACAGACAAATGTAATATACAGTAAACACCCTAAATCTGTTGAAATGCATCAATCTGATGGCGGTTGAGTTTGCAGCTGGGTATTATTGAGAGATCGCCGACAGAAACAGTGAACTCCACCAGAGCACGTCTGAAGCTCATATGCAAGTTTATTTTACATTCTATGGCAGAAACACCCAGTGGCGCCCCCAGAAAATTTTCTTAGGGGTGGCCAGAAGAGGCCACACCAAATCTAGGGGTGGCAAACAAAAAAAATTATAAATTCAGTGTAATGTTATATTTTTGTTTTTGGTAAATGTAATAATGTAGTTTTTATTCATTTAATTAATTCTTCTTGAAATATTGCTATTTATACCTTGAAGTAATTCAGGAAGTACATGTGCAAACCAAATAAAAATCTATGTTAACTTTTTTACATGCTTTTATTGTACATCATACGGTATATGCCATGTCTAAAATTAATGAAGATTAATGAGTTTATTATTCCCAGAGATGGGTTGCTGCTGGAAGGGCATCCATTGTGTAAAAATGTGCTAGATAAGTTGGCGGTTCATTCCACTGTGGCGACCCTGGATTAATAAAGGGACTAAGCCGAAAAGAAAATGAATGAAAGAATAATGAGTTTATTAATAACCCAAACAAATGAACAAACTGAAACAAAAAGGCATTACTATACACACTCACTATACCTAATAATATCATTTATCCATATTGCTTTTTGAGCCATTTTATTAATGCAGCTTCTATTGATATACTGTACCTTAAGGTAAATATTAAATTGCCATTGCTGTCTATTGAAGGTGTGTGCGTGCTGTCAACGATGATCAGGGAGGGTAGTGGCGGTTCTAGTTTAAATGACACCCTGGGCGAACCACCCTATACACCCCACCTCCCTTGAATTGTTAGATTTGTTATTCAATAAATATAACAATTTATTTTAAATAAATACAATTAATATTATTATACAATTATTATTCTGAATAAATAACAGAAATCAATCCTAATTATTACTGGAAAACAACAACTAGAGTGATATGCCAAGATCACTTAAGAAAACTTTTGCATGAAAATTAATTATGACAGTTCTAAAGAATACAAAAAATGTATTATAGAATTATCTGTGGTCTTAGACCAGATCATGGCTGAAAAATCATGTTATGAAGTCTTACTTCCCTGACTCATTATCCCTCCTTTCTGCTTTAAAGGCATGCTTAGTGAAAGTAACATCATCATCATATTATATAAACTTTAGTCGACTTTCTCCTCTGCACAAAAGGCTGTTACTCCGTTTCACGGCGCATGAGGGGCGCGTATTTTGTCGGCGTGCATGCAAACAACCAACCGGGATTCACACAGGAGTGCGTGAGGCGCGCGGGAATGGTTTTCTGCGCGCATGCGTTAGTTTGCTTTCACCAGCATTCAGCATTGAACCACCACTAAGGGGGAGAGACAATGAATCAGCTACGTCAGTAACACCAACAATAATTTAGTGGCTGCATTTTATTTATTTAAACATTGGGGATTTATAAGTACATTTAAATCAATAATGTCAACAGCAAAGTTATATTGGGGTGGCCAAAGGGGTGGCCACAGGGGTGGCCAGAGTTTACCGAGGGGTGGCCGTGGCCACCCCTGGCCACCCCTTGGGGGCGCCCCTGGAAACACCATTGAGCCTCGCTAGATCCTCCACAAAAATACACAAAGAGAGACCTTCACTTTCACTTCACGCATAGTTTGTGAATGAACAGATCTACGTTTACTAGTTTCAGACGTGATCATGAGGCCGTTTTTGAGCCGAGTTTGAAGTAAGCAATCAGTGAATGCCTCTCCATTGATCTTTTGGCGGTGTGCTTTGGGTCATTGTCCTGCTGGAAGATGAACCGTTGCCCCAGTCTGAGGTCAAGAGCACTCTGAAGCAGGTTTTCATTCAGGATGTCTCTGTACATTGCTGCATTCATCTTTCCCTCTATCCTGACTATTCTTCCAGTTCCTACTGCTGAAAAACATCCCCACAGCATGATGCTGCCACCACCATGCTTCACTGTAGAGATGGTATTATCCTGGTGATGAGCGAAGCCTGGTTTTCTCCAAACATAAACGCCTAGCATTCACTCCAAAGAGTTCAATTTTAGTCTCATAAGATCAGAGAATTTAGTTTCTTATGGTCTGAGAGTCCTTTAGATGCCTTTTGGCAAATTCCAGGCGGGAGTGTCTTCCGTCTGGCCACTCTACCATACAGGCCTGATTGGTGGATTGCTGCACAGATGGTTGTCCTTTAGTAAAGTTCTCCTTTCTCCACAGAAGAATGTTGGAGCTCAGAGTGACCATCGGATTATTGATCACCTCTCTGACTAAGGCCCTTCTCGCTGATCACTCAGCTTAGATGGCCGGCCAGCTCTAGGAAGAGTCCTGGGGCCTCATGTACGAAGACTTGCGTGGAAATCTTACTAAAACATTGCGTACGCACAAAGCTGTAAATGTGCGTACGCAGAAAAAAATTCAGATGTATGAAACACTGCGTACGCCGAATCTCAGGCATATTCTTTTGTACATCCGAATGAACGTGAAACTGAGCGCAACATGCACGAGCACAAAACTCCTCCCTGCCTCCTCCCCCGTATGAATATGCTAATGACTCTACTTATGGCAAAACCCAACGAAAAAGCAATGGCAAAAGCAAGCAAAAAGAGAAACTTTGAACAGAATGTGAATTGGAGGTGCTGCTTTCGGAGGTAGACTGGAGAAAAGCAGTGTTATTTGCAAGTTTGTTCTCCGGAATTAACAACAAAAGAAAAAATAGAGAGTTTAGCTGATGCGGTTTACACAGTTGGGTCTGAACATCGCACTGAGTGAATTAAACCGAAAGAGTGTGATTTATAGGTGTAAAATGTTGCAGTACACACATTAGTTTCGGTGGCGCAGCTCAAAAGTCGCATGTCTACATGCTTTGATACGTTCGAGCATGATCTCGGTTCGAATCCAGCGTCCAATGAACTCTTTTTTCTTTATTTCCCCGCTACATATCAGATTTTGCCTACTATTTATAACGAGAAAGACAAGTAGGAATCATTAATAAGTTTGTGCATCATATTTTATTTGCACATTTATTGAATGGAAATGTTTCTGATTCACGCATGCAAATTCATCCTCAGATAGTGTCTTTATAGCAATGTGCGTGCAGTAGATAGCTCAGATTACATTGGGAAAACAGGAGACCGCTGCAATTTGCGCTTTAATGTTTAGCTGGTCAACTGTATGGTATGGAAACCTTATATACCTGCTAGATGAACCTGTCTCATACAGCTGCCATTGCAAGGCTCAGACACTTTGTAGAGAGCAATTTAACACAACTGCCTCTAGGAGTCAACAATTTAAATAAAACAGACACGCACAAAAAATGTGCTTACGCCAGCCAGAAAGCTGCCGTGAAGCTGCGCACATTCCCACGTTCAGTTCATTGTTAGTAAATCCAAACGTGAGCGATTCTGAGCGTGAAACCTGGCGTACGCAAAGTTTTTGTGCGTACGCAGCGTTGATACATGAGGCCCCTGGTGATTCCAATCATCTTCCACTTACAGATGATGGAGGCCACTGTGCTCATTGGAACTTTCAGAGCAGCAGAAATTTTTCTGTAACCTTCCCCAGCCTTGTGCCTCAAGACAATCCTGTCTCTGAGGTCTACAGACAATTCTACAGACAATGTTTTCACATTGTCATAATGGGGTATTGTGTGCAGATTGTTGAGAAAATAAATGAATTTAATCCATTTTGGAATAAGGCTGTAACATAAACAATGTGCAAACAGTGAAGCGCCATGAATACTTTCCAGATGCACTGTAATTTAACTTACTTAAAAGAAATTGCCACTGATGTAAGCTACATTTTTAAGGGTATAATGTGGAATAAGTTTCACAGTGTAATACTTATTACTTTTGAATACTTTTGGAAAGACTCTTTACTCTATACTACTCATGAAGATACACACCATACTTCTCATACAGATGTTTTTATTCTACTTGCACTATATTTTTGGAGCAAGCAATTGTACTTTTACTTGATTATGGTTTTTCTGTCCTCTTTCCACCACTTACTGCACTACATGGTGTTTTGCACACTACATGTGCAAATAATGTAAAGCATTTCTGCAGAGCATTAAGCAGTTAACACATTTCTTCTTTGACAAGGTATCAAACTGCCCAGTTGTATTTAAAACCTTTATTAAACCTTATTTCACCAACATGTGACTGTAAACAACAGGGCTCTTTGTGTATTAAGTTTTCTTAGAATGTAATTTTCTCCCTCCCTCCTTTTCAGGTACTTGATTTTCTTCTGCCCTCTTAACCTGTTCTACAAATGTGTGGCGTTCATGCCTGTGAAACTCGTGCTGGTGGCTTTGAAAGAAGTAGTCCGTACTCGTAAAATCGCAGCCGGAGTCCATCACGCTCACCATGCGTATCACCACGGCTGGCTGATCATGGTCATCACTGGTTATGTCAAGGGTAAGTATCTTATATCTCCAGAGGGATTTATTTTTGGTGGTCATGTAACACTTTGATAACACCCTTTAAAAACCCTTGTTCAGGAGATCTGTGCTCTGCTGTCTCTGTTAATATTCACAGGGTCAGGGGTTGCTCTCATGTCCAATTTCGAGCAGCTGCTGCGAGGAGTCTGGAAGCCGGAGACCAATGAAGTCCTGAACATGTCATTGTGAGTGGTCTGTTCATCTGTGAAAACCTTTAATGGGAGTCTTGCCTTTTTTGGAAATAGGGTCATTTTACATTTGCCCCTGAGTTAAGGAGTTGAGTTTTACCATTTTTAAATCCATTCATGTGATCTCCAGGTCTGGAGTACATTTCCTAAACAATGGCATGACACAGCTGAACTATCATAGTACGATGCATCGTTTGGGAAAAGAACGATGAAGTGACGAGTGCTTCCCAAAACTGTAGTTGCTCTGTCACAGATCAATCGTTTGAACCACTTTAGTTATAATGTAAACTTCCATATTGATGCTCTAAACAGGGTGGAGTAGGAACTTCTTTAGAGAAAAACCCCATAATTTTTCAAGCAAATTATATTGTTTTACACAAGCAATCCAACATTTGTTTTGCATATCAATTTAAATATATGTAAGCGACACATAAAGGGCCTATGTTGCTTTTACAAGAATTATTTAGAATATTACATATTCTATTCTAAAACATAAACTAGCTAACACGTATTTTAATCTCTTATATAAATCATATAAATCGCTGATGGGGTGGCGCGGTGGCGCAGTAGGTAGTGCTGTCACTTCACAGCAGAAAGATCGCTGGTTCAAGCCTCGGCTGGGTAAGTTGGCTTTTTTGTGTGGAGTTTGCATGTTCTCCCCGTGTTCGCGTGGGTTTCCTCCGGGTGCTTCCCCCACAAGTCCAAAGACATGCAGTACGTTGCGTACGATAAAATTGTCTGTAGTGTATGTGTGTGAATGAGAGTGTGTGGATGTTTCCCTGGAAACATGTTTGCGGCTGGAAGGACATCCGCTGTGTAAAACATATGCTGGATAGGTTGGCGGTTCATTCCCCTGTGGCGACCCCAGAATAATAAAGGGACTAAGCCGAAAAGAAAATGAATGAATGAATGAATAAGTACACACAGTAGGCAATTTATTAAGAAGTTAAAAAAAAAATTCTAGTTAATAATATTCATTTGTATTATTATTATTATTATTTATTTATTTTATTTATTGTAAAAGTCTAAAAGTCTTTTTCTATGCGGATCATGAGCAGAGCTTCTGTCTGCCTGGTGACTGTAGCTTCATTGCTAAATGGCCACTCGATCCATTCAGTGGTGCACCCCCATCTCTCAGTTCGTAAACTCCTCCAGAATCTTAAGCTGGATGATGGAGGCTTTCACCGGTGCTTCCGGTTGAGCTGAGCCCAGTTTGATGAACTGTTGTCGGTGTCGGCAGGAGGATTTTTCCCCAGGACACCAACAACAGGTGCTACATCATAATCAAGCCCCTACAAGAGCAAGCACCTGATTTGTTAATGCAGCGCGAATGTCCGCTAAAGTTCAGATTCTCCAACTTGAGCGACTTGCATTAATCATGTCAATCGGACAATATGCGTCGCGTCATTTGCAGCGCCTTATTTGCGTGTATCGCGCCACAGGTTGTCTATTCACGTCTTTGCATTGACTTAATATGTAAATCACTCGCTATTGACGCTTCTTCCGCCTCTGGTGTGAACGCAGCATAAGTGCACAATAGTCGCGTTCAGGGGCGCCACTGGCCTGTACAAGCCGTATGGCAAGGGCCAAAGAGGGTCAACTGGGGGTTCGGGTTGGAATGAAAGAAAAGGCAGAGTTTGCCCAAGTCTGATAAAGATGGTGTGTCGCCATTACACTAGTTTTCTAATCAAGCATGAGTACATATGCCAAAAAATAAATTAATAAATAAATAAGTGAAAAAACAAAGCTACTGGTCAGCCTGATAAAAGCTCTTGCTCACACTGGCCTGACAGTGGAAATGCGGCTATTGTAACTACAAAAGAGTCAAGCTTTAACCTTTGTATGGTGTTCGGGTCTGTGGAACCCGTTTTTACTTTTTATCAAAATAAAATGATTACAAGTCATTATGTTTTAGTCTCAGACTCATTGGCTTTGGCTCATTTTTTATGAAGAACAGAAATCAGAATACATTTTCAATGACCCCCCTACACATTTACATTACTGTTTGGGTCCTTGTGGCTAAAGAAGGTGTTAAAACGGTAGGTCATGGGTACCTTAACTCTGTGGTTCTAAGTGGAACTCTATACACAATAGGTTATACATGCATCAAATGCAAAAAGTAAACATGTTCCACAGTAAATCTCCTCCTCATGTGTTGCACAGGCTGGCATGAAAAGCCAATGTGTTCAAGGGAAAGACAGGGCAAAAAACGAGTAGCACTTTAACTCATATATGTGATCTAACAAAGGTAAATGGAAAATAATAACCATTAACAATGTTTATATTGCTTGAAATTGGGATGAAGTAAACATCTATTGAGTATGTTAACCTGAATGTTTTTATTATGTTGAATTAAAAACCCAGCAATGGAGCGGGCTGCAGAAATTATTAGAGAGATTATAGGAGAGTAACATAAATATGAACACCACACAAGGGTTAAATAGGAAAATGATCTAAACTCTTTGGTCATTTTTGAGCGAGATGCTAATGGTCTAATGCATTTAATTGACTTATGCTAAGCTAAGCTAAAATTGCTCCTAGGGATCGACTAAATGGATTCAAAAATGGTAAAACTGTAGATGACCTGTTAAATGTGCCTATTTCCAAAGAAGTGGAGTGTTTCTCTTAGGAGAGGTGTGTGAAAGTCACACCTCATAGTGACTATGTCGGGTTAAATTTCATAAATAGAAGAAAATTCCATTAAAAAGTAGCATAAAGGTATAGTCCACATGACATTTCTTTTTTTTAAAGTCGCATTTCATGAAAGAGCTGTTATATTTTATATGAATGATTTCTGTAAACAATAAGACTGTGATTCTTCTTTTTTTTTTTAGCCCTACCAAGGCCAGTCTGTATGGAGCCATTTTATTCACTCTCCAGGAGGCTCACGTGCTCCCTGTGTCGAAGAGCACACTCATCTGCCTCTTCACACTTTTCATGGTCTCATCCAAGGTAATACTCAGCGTAACAGTGGCATGTAAAAACAGAAAACTGGCCATTCATACCTTAATATAGTGGGGTTTCCATCATGAAGGGAATTAGGGCTGCACAATATATTGTTTCGGCATCGATATTGCAATGGGTGTGTCCGCAATAGTCACATAACAGGATCTGCAATGTTGAGATGGGATAGATGACCAAATTAATGAAAGTTTACAATCTGCATGTATTATTAAGGCATGTGATTAGAGGTGTGAACCTACACTAGTCTCACGGTTCGGTTCGGTTACGATTATCATGCCATCGATTCGGTTCAATTCGATATTTCGGTGCATCACGGTGCATTGACGGTGCTTTCCACACACAGTTTTATATTTTCTTCACAGCAGCATTTCTTGTATTAAAATGTATGAATATATTTTTATTTAAATACTATTTGTAATATAATTTTGTAATTTAATACAAACAGTCAGATATATAAACTGTAACTTTAAACAAAACGAGCATTTAGCAAATAATATAAACAAATATAAATATCCAGCTCAATTTCTGATCCTTGTCTAGTTCTCTTACACCTCTTTGATTGGTCACACCCTCAAAAAAAAAAAAAAACGTTTGCGATTGGCTCTTGCGCGCTGCGTTCTTCACAGATGAGTGATGCTGATAAGCGGCAGGCGGCAGCGGCGATCTCACAGCTGATCTATGATAGACACGGTGGAGAAAACTCTGCAGACACGCGCTGGATGCAAAAGTAACGCTGTAAAACAGCCGAGAAGAGAAGAAAAGCCACGCCAGCAGGTCAAATGGGCCCACTTGTGAGAAAGAGAGAGAGAGAGAGAGAGAGAGAGACAGAGCGCGCACGCGAGAGAGAGAGAGAGAGAGAGAGAGAGAGAGAGAGAGAGAGAGAAATGGAGTAGGCTACTTTCATTCTCTGGATCTCAGTGAAATAGGGCTATTGTTGTATATGTCAGTGAAACACTGATCCAGCAAACACACACAGTGAAATTGTGCACAGTTTATGAGTTTTAAGTAGCCTAGTTAAAGCGCTGTAAATACTCGCGATCGCCTCCCTCGTGACAGAGCGCATATGAGGTAAATGACGTCAGTAATAACCGGTTATGATTATTACAGAACCGATATCGAATTGTCCATGTCTGCATCGCAGTGCACCGAAAAAACGATTATTTTTGACACCCCTACATGTGATTCAGAAAAGTAACCAAAGGCAACAGCACTCTAAAAAATTATTGACTGTTGTAACCCAAAATTGGGTCATATATGGCAAAACTCAACATTGGGTTAATTTTTTGACAACCCAGTAATGTTTAGGGCTGGGATGGGCAATCTCGTTCCTGGAGGGCTGTGTGCAGATTTTGCTTCTAATCAGAATTTTCAAGATCAGTAGAAACCTATAGGCAGGTTATAGTTGGAGCTAAATTCTGCAGGACACCAGGGGCCTCATGTAGCAACGCTGCGTATGCACAAAAACTTTGGGTACGCCAGGTTTCACGCTCACGTTTGGATTTACTAACAATGAAATGGACGTCAGAGTGTGCGTTAGTCCACGCCAAATTCATGTCTGGCGTTCGTGCATTTCTAGTGTGTGTTTGTTTTGTTTCTACTGGCGACTCCTAGAGGCAATTGTGTTAAGTTGCACACTACAAAGTACTTTTGAGCCGTGCAATGGCAGCTGTATGGGGGGATCATCCTCATATCTAGCAGGTTTGTAAGGTTTCCATACCATGCAGTTACCAGCCAAACATTAAATCGAAATCGAAACATTATTTTGCCAATGTAATCTTATCGATCGACTGCAAGCACATTGCTATAAAGGCACCATCTGAAGACGAGATTACATACGTGAATCAGAAACATTTCCATTCAATAAATGTGCAAATAATATGTGATGCTTAAATGCGCTTAACATAATTGGATTGGGCACGGGGGCACTTTAGATCATTTTGGAAGGGCACTTTCTGTCCAAGACTAAAAAGGGCATGTGCACTGCACAGGTTAAGCCTTATTTGTGCACGTGCCTGGTTATCAGTGTTGGGCAGTAGCGTCGCTTCATGTAGTGACGCTACTATCTTAACTACATTTGTCAGTAGTGTGACGGTAGTGTCGCTACTTTCTAAATTAAATAGCCTTCAGTGGTGAAGCTATTTTAATAGTCAAGTAGCGCAGTAGCGTCCACACAAGCTACTTTTAACCGATAGCGGATCAATAAGTGACGGCACCAATATTCACGGAGCTGTGAGCCCGGTGTCTAGCCAATGAAAGTAAATCCATGGCTGCTTCCGAAACCGCCTACTACTCAGTAGGTACTGCATTTGAATTTAAAGGTACTGCTCGGCTGTTAGAAAAGTGCGTTCTATACAGTATGAATGTGAAAAGTATGAATGAAATTCGGACCTACTACATCCGCCATTTTGTCATGGTCATGTGACCTACCTGCGTCAGTTGCGTCGCATCACTTCCATTCATGAATTCTCTCGAGGGGCATTATTATAATCTCGCCAGAAGTAGTAAGTCATCCGGGTACTTCTCTCATACTGATTTTCGAATTCTATGAATTCGGACATACTACTCGGCTCGCATACTGATTTTAGCGTACTATATAGTATGGATGTATGCGGTTTCGGACGTAGCCAATATGATGGCGAGAATGGCAATTTCTTCTTCTTCCTGGTTTACGGGGTTCGACAACAAAGTTTTTGGTGCGTTACTGCCGCCTCTGGTTGGCCAACCGAATCTTGCTTGATAAAAAATGACTGAGGGAGAGGAGTTATTTCTGAAGCAAGATTCCTCGTAAATGTGTAATGTGAATTTTTTGTTTTAGCTGTTGTATATGTGTTTCTGTTTAGTACAGCATATTATTTACAGTAAATAAGTGAACTGAACTATTATCCCTCATATGCTTCATTGACAGTTGTATTGATTACTAACGGCCCATTCACACGAGGCTTAAGCGTCAACGCTTGACTAAAGGCGTGTCTGAAGTTGAGGCTGAAGCGATCGTCATAGAAGCGTTAGCCAATGAAATTCAGTCAGCTATAGGCCACTGTCTAGCTGGTGTATTTGCATACAGCAGTCTGATTGGCTGACGCTATTATGTACGTTGTTTATGTTTTTTAAAATGCAAAACAGAATTTGTGCTGTTCAATGCGTGTGCTCTAGGGATGTATGTTCTCACCAATGTCTAGAGCGAATCTACGCCCTTAGATGGTAGTGTTCTTGTGTCAAAAAATGTTAATCTTTGGTTGAGTTTTTATTATACAATAATAATTGTAATGATTTTGATTCTTCCACTTAATATCCTAGTTTACAAAAAAATACTGAAACTAATAAAAAATTTCAAAATATAGAAACTAGTAAAAACTAGTAAATCAACCTTTAAAACTAATTAAAACTGACTGAATCTGAAAACAAAAAATCAAAACAAAATAAAAACTAAAACTATTGAAAAATCAGAAACTATTACAACCTTGTTGTGGACACATTATACCTACACACAGTACTGTCCAAACATCTTCCACAAGTTGATTTTCCATCATAGGTGCCCTTTAAAACCTTTTTGTTTTATTCACTACACAGGTGTTCATGACAGCTCGTCACTCTCATGGATCGCCCTTCGCCCTCATCGAGTCTTGGGTGTGCCACGTGCTATTCGGTTCCCCCCTGGGTACCGAAGACGCCCATGATCACCACCATGCTGCTCCAGCTGCTGCCCCTGCACCCCTCTCTCCTGCCAAAAACAAGGAGGAACTGAGTGAAGGAACCCGCAAGAGGAAGTCAAAGAAAGCAGAGTAGATTCACAACACAGTCATCAACCCAATCTGTCATACAGCAGAGCGCCTCAGTTCTGCTTCAGAAAGGATGGAATTTGATGTTAAACCAATGAGCTTCTCTTTCAATGGTGCTTTTTAACGACAGACATGCCACGTAGGGACTCTGTAAATAGCTTCCCCCTCTTTGCCAGCGTCTGTGTCTTTATTTATTTTTCATAATGTTTCCCATCAGCAAAAGTCCTGTTTATCTGATGATGTGCAGACACGTCACGAACAGATGAATGATCGAAAAGCAGCGAGATGAGAATCTGCTTCCATCCTTTTGAGTTCACTAATCAAGGAAGGGTCCGTAGAAATAAGACTTAATTGTCCACTGCTGGTTGACCCTAAATTCCACAGCACACTGCTGCTTTTTACATCTAGTTGCATTGAACAAAACAATATATTTTCCAAAATTGAATTAAATAATTTTTCAACCAAATGCTGAAGTTGTTGCAAATTATTTTAACTGTTCTGACGTTGCATATTTGTTTTAAAAATTGTAATAATATAATAATATAATGTTTGATTTAATCCTCACAGGGAAGCCAATTACATAACAATATACTATGTTGGTGTGAAAAACATACGTTGCACCTGCACCAAAGCCATCAATGTGCCTCAGGGCCGGAGTGGGACTCCTTTTCAGCCTTGGAGTTTCAACCCTTAGACCGGCCCACCTCAGTTCACGACTGACTATATTAAAATAAGGTCATTTCCAATTCAGTTTCTAATTACACTATCACGTCTTTTTGAAGAAAACAGCTGCTTTAGAACTTCAAATGTTCAACAACCTTACAGTTTTATATGTCTTAACTATAAAAAAGAAAAGAAAAAAAAATTACTCAGGTGAGGATCGAACATGTCGTAACGCAACGTGCTGACCACTGGACCACAATGGTGGTGTTACACTTATGTGGCCGGATTGATTTTTACATCATCATTACTTTGCAGGCTGTATTTTGTTCATGGGGCAGAGCTGCGGCAAAATAATGGATAAAAAGAGTGAGGCTATGGTCAAATAAATAAATAAATGAAAAAAAGTGCGATGGCTGAGAGTGCAAGCAGCTAGAAACACCGGCCCTCGTGGCCAAAAAAACGGACCGGCCCACCGAGAACTCTCCCAGTCCTCCTGATTGGCCAATCCGGGCCTGATGTGCCTTTTTAAACTATGCCTTATCACCTTATATACCCCTAATGTGTACTTATGTGTTTCCTAATGGTACATATTAAAGAATTTATTAGTATGGAGGAATTACCAACCTATGTCACACTTGTTCCCGGTTGCAAAAAAGACCAGTTGCAATAGCAAACATATTGTGTTGTGCAGTAGAATTTCCGAAAATAAAAAAATAGAAACTCAATTTTACCATACACCACACTGCTTTTAATGCCAACTGCAGACGTCTTTGGCTGAAAGGGAGCTGAATGGAGTGACGACCTAATTAGAAATGCTCGACTCTGCAGTTTTCAGTTCATATCAGATAAGTTGACGCTATGCTGAATTATATACACATTACTCATTTTTGGTTGGAGCAATGTTTTCAGCAAAAACAGTTAAATATGGTGAAATAAACTGCGGACACTGAATGCTGAGAATAAATATACAATACAATTTTTACTTACATTTTTATCAAATCAATGCAGCTTTCTTTTAAAGTAAATTATTTTTAAATATCCAGTGAGCGGCAGTTCTGTGTGCGCAAATGCCTTGTTAAACCCAGAGGTCGGAGGAGAATGGCCAGACTGGTTTGAGCTGTTAGAAAGGCAACAGTAGCTCAAGTAACCACTCGTTACAACCGAGGTATACAAAAGAGCATCTCTGAACGCACAACACTACATGTAATGGTGTCGGGGATATTTTCTTGGCACACATTTGGCCTATATAGTACGCGCATTGTGTCAACGCCACAGCCTACCTGCAATAGCATCTGCTACCTGAGTATTGTTGCTGACCATGTGATGCTATCATGTCAATATGGAGCAAAATCTCTGAGGAATATGTCCAGTACCTTGTTGAATCTATGCCACAAAGGATTAAGGCAGTTCTGAAGGCAAAAGCGGGTCCAACCCAGTACTAGTGAAGTATACCTAATAAAGTGGCCATGACTATATATGTGTGTGTGTGTGTGTATGTATGTATATATATATATATATATATATATATATATATATATATATATATATATATATATATATATATATGTGTGTGTGTGTGTGAAGCGTTCCTTCAAGCCTTCCTTTCAGCCCAAGTATCTTTGCACTCATTTAATTTCACCCACGCCATCCAGGCTCCCTGTTGTCGTAAACCAACCATCCTACTATTTTCTGTTTTCTTTGTTTTCTGACAACATTAATATATTTGTTCATTCATTTTCTTTTCAGCTTAGTTCCTTTATTTATCAGGGGTCACCACAGCGAAATGAACTGGCAACTTATCCAGCATATGTTTTACGCAGCAGATGCCTTTCCAGCTGCAACCCATCACTGGGAAACATCCATACACACTCATTCACACACACATACACTATGGCCTATTTAGCTTATTCAATTCCTCTATAGTACATGTCTTTGGACTGTTGGGGAAACCGGAGCACAAAAACAAAACAGTTTGAGTTACTGACATCTATTTGTTAATACAAGTCAGGCCAACGTTGTAGGAGAACGATTTGTCCTGCATTCTGGCCTAACTATAACACAACTTACTGAAACAGATACTGTATTTTCACACACTGCCAGCAGATGGCGCCCGACTTCCAGAGATTTCTCAACGACGCAGTGACTGTTTAGACCACAGGAGTCAAACTCAGTTTCTGGATCGCCGAAGCTTTGCACAGGTTTAGCTCTAACACTAAACTCCTTATCATAATTGATGCAGGTGTGTTGAGGCAACTTGGAACTAAAATCTGCATGACACCAGCCCTCCAAGACTGAGTTTGGGCAGCCCTGGTTTAGACTAAGGAGTAGATAAGTCTTCAATTGGTTTATACTTTACTCTTACTAGTCAGAGGCAATTTATGGAAGTCAGTTTTTTTCAAGTACACCCTCTTTTAGGTGTTACAAATGAACTTTCTCAATAACTTTGTTACTTTAAATGTATCTGTGCACTTCATTAATTTGTAAAAATGTATTAAATCTTTAATCAAACATCATAAAATAAGTGGTTGCATTCAATTTGTATGAGCGGAATTTAAACAGGTCGAAGCAGTGGCGCAGTAGGTAGTGCTGTCGCCTCGGCAAGAAGGTCGCTGGGTCGATTTTTTTTTTCTTTTGGAGAAAGTCTTAATTGATTTATTTTGACTAGAATAAAAGCATTTTTTAATAATATATATTTTAAACACCATTTAAGGTCAAAATTGTTAGCCTCTTTAAGCTATATTTTTTGGATAGTCTATAAACCATTGTTATACAATAACTTGCCTAATTATCCTAACCTGCCTAGTTAACTAATTAACCTAATTAAGCCTTTAAATGTCACTTTAAGCAGTATAGAAGTGTCTTGAAAAATATCTAGTCAAATGTTATTTAAAATATATTCTACTGTTTTTGTATTGTATTTTGCTTGTAGAGTTTACTTCCGTTTTAGTCTTATTTAAGAGTGCTTTTTACTGAATGTACCGAACCGTACAGAAACCGTGACCTAAAACCGAACCGTGAGAAGAATGTTTTATTGCACCCCTAATAGAGAGTACAGTAAAATAAGACTTTTATACCATAAAAACCACAATACTCTGCCGTATACGGTTACAGTACAACTACAAAAGGCTAAAGTCCCGCTTGCACAGCTGTCATCGAATGGAATGAGAGTTGTTACATAAGCTAAATTAATATATTTCACCTATATATTAAAATTCGTGTTTACTTCTCTTTCTTTAGTGAAATACATGTGTTTAGGTTGCAGAGCTTACCGTAAAACCACAAGTTATATTATATTATACATTTCATAAATTCACTGAAGCCTCCAACCAATCAATGAGCTCCCCAGGTGGTCATGTGACCGGAGCAGGAAGAATGAGTGAGCGGTTATTATAGGTGCTTTGAATCGTTGGTACACGCGGTGTTCTGATTGAGTCGAGAAATGGCACCTACAGGTAAGAAATACCTAATTCCAGCGCTTGTATTATGTCGTGAGGATATAAAAACGTAAACCTAACAGTCTTGTTTTTAAGAGAAATTCTTAACATTGTATTTTTGTCTCGTTAGCGTGCTGAGCTAATATACGGCGGGTCAGCTGTGATGTTCGGGTCAGCTGGTGCCGCTCAGCTCAGCTCTGCATCCGCACTCAGAATCTGACATTGAAAACACGAGATTTGCCATTAAGTTTGTCTTCACACCGACCAGGCCTAAAGTTTTATGATGCCAAAGATTCGTTAATCATTACGGTGTCCGCATTTAGAAAACCATTGTCTTGATATTGTGACGCTTTTTATTATTTAAAATGCTGCTTTAGCGTCAACATATTTAGACGTCGCGTTGAATCGAGCTCGTTGACGAGGATTTAATAACTCGCTATAAAACGTAACTTATCAAATTTAAAGAAAAAACGGGAGTGTAATTTAATTTAACAATTATTTCATTCGTTTTATGTTCGTTAAACTAGCTTTTAAACTACCACATCCATTTTTTTTCTTTGAATATATGCTTGTTTTCATTCATCCTCAGGGCAAGAAGTAACAGCTGATCATGCTTTTAATTTGGTTTTCTTTTGCTTATGCATACTCTCAGGTATGAATGTTCTGCTGTTATATAAAGCGCACGCACGCACACACACACACAAGTGCAAAATTTTGTATATAAATGTAAATGTCTATAGAAGTATATATTTTAAAATTCATATTTTATAAATTAATGCCTTTATGGACATTTTCGCTATTTTTCAAACAAATTAAAACATTTATAAATTTATTTTTCATTCATTTAAATAAGGTATTTAAATCCATTAAAATAAATTGCCTACTTATTTTGTAAGATAATACAATAAAGTAAAATTGAAAGAAACACTTTACTTGATCTATGATATGTCTATAGCAAGCTGACTAATAAAAATGTTTATGGAAGTTTTTTTGAATGGTTTAAAATGCAATTCTTTTATTGCATATTTTTATTTTAAATAACATACACGCACTGTTTTCTTGACCCTAAAATACTTTTTTTTGACACCGTTTGGTTTGAGGCTTGAATGAAATATCTTTAATTTCAGCATATATTTAAAATAAACTAGAAAATAAAATAGTTTAATTTTACCATATGGATATGCATAGTATAATATTAAGGATGTTGCATATAATCCCTTAAACATGTATCTTATAGTTATTTAGGTGTGAGCATATCATGCTCAGAAGCAGCTTTACAGAAAATAGATAAAACAAAAACAATTGCTAGGAAAAATGGCAAACAATGCACTTTTATTTTTAATTAGTGTATTTAAATCCATTAAAATAAATGTCCTAATTATGTTGTAAGAAATTACTATAACGTAACATTGGAAGAAAATCTTTACTTGAAGTCTGAGATGTCTAAAACAAGCTAAATATTTCAAAAGAGCTGTTTTGGAGATGTTTCTGTTACTGTAAACTTTGTTAAAATGCATTTTTTTAAAGAAATATTTTTACATTTTAATAACATACGCTTACAATCTGTTTTCTTGACCCTGAAATTCTTTTTCATAAGAATTTGGTTTGAGGTTTATATTAAATGTATAATAAAATAAACTAAAAAAGAAAAGTTTTTTTTTTTTTGGTTTTGTTTTTTTTTTTAAACAGTTGAAGTCAGAATTATTAGCCCTGTTTGTTTTTTTCGCCAATTTCTGTTTAACGGAGAGAAGATTTCTTCAACACATTTCTAAACATAAGTTTTAAAAACTCATCTCTAATAATAACTGATTTACTTTATATTTGCCTTGATGACAGTCAATAATATTTGACTAGATATTTTTCAATACGCTTCTATACAGCCCTAAGTGAAATTTAAAGGCTTAACTAGGTTAATCAGGTTAACTAGGCAGGTGAGGGTAATTAGCTTGTGATCGGTTCATGAGATCAGCGAGTTCTGATCGAGTTATTAAATGTGCTTTTAATTAGTGTATTTAAATCCATTAAAATAAATTGCCTAATTATGTTGTAAGAAATTATAATAACAAAACATTGGAAGAAAATCTTTACTTGATGTCTAAGCTTAAGAAAGCTAAATAATTACAAAAAGCTGCTTTGGAGATGTTTCTGTTTCTGTGAACTATTTTAGAATGCAATTCTTTAAATACTTGCAGTCTGTTTTCTTGACCCTGAAATACTTTTTCATATAGACTTTGGTTTGAGGTTTAAAAATCTTATTTTAGCATTTATTTAAAATAAACTAGAAATCTGTGAATTGTTTACAAGAAGCACATGTATACTTGTTTAATTAGTGACCCTTAGCCTGCTTTTAAGTAATAAATGTATTTATTTGAATTTTTATTTTTAAACTTTTTTTTTTTATATGGCAACATAACATTGCGCTCCACATAAATCTCTGGCAGAGACTCCTGTCCTCCCCATCAGCCAATCACTGTGCGCACATTTAGTAAGCGTGATGACATCATCCATAGCAACAAAGTCAACCCTGCCCTTACTCTTAGCTTGAAAGGACAGTTCACCCAAAAATGAAAATGTACGTTGAAAACACTAAAGTAGATACTTTGAGGAAAGCTGAAAACCTAAAACCATTTAACTTCCATAGTAGGAAAAACAAGTAATATAGAAGTCAGTGGTTAAACGTTTCCAGCTTCAAATCATCTTCATCAAATCAAGTGATAGGTGTGTAAATGATGGCCAACCTCTTTAAAACTTCTCTCCATTCTTTAGTAAAGTTTATCTCATTGGCTTTGAATGGGATTTAAGAGATATTTATTAGAAAAACTTTTACTGTTATTTGGATCAACTTTTAGTGCTAAGAGGAAATATTTTGTAAATACAAGGAGGTTCAGATATACACTTTCATTTGCCGCTTGATGAGATAAACCTCAAATTTAGTTTACCCTACTTTCATAACAAGTACTAATAGGACATGTATCTATATCTACATTTAGGTTCAGTGTGGAACGTAGTATACTGTTGTGTTCAATCTAAGCAGTGCTATCTTTTCACTTTTCAGGTGAAGTTGTGTTTGGCTCTGGGGATCGAGTTTGTGACGACAACCGTTTGCGCTGGGACCTCACCCCAGAGCAGATCAACCAACTTACCGAAGAGCTTATTGCTAAGACTAAAAAGGTGTATGACACCGTTGGTGCTCTGGACTTGGACAGTGTCAACTATGAGAACACCCTAAAGGCCCTCGCTGATGTGGAAGTGGAGTACACAGGTAGAAATCAATTGAAATTATATTGTGTGTTATAAAATGTGCAGTAATAAATAGCCATCTAAATTAGAGTCTAATATTTCTATATATATATATATATATATAGAAATTATATAAATTATATATAAAAAAAAATGGTTATTTAGTTCGTGTCCGCCTGCTTCGCTCCGTGGAAAAAAACATAAGCTTGACATCAAAAGATCTTATTATTGTCTTAACAAATACCCTTAAATGATGCAGGCTGTAGTTTGAGACATGAGACTCTGCTTGTACGGCGTGCAGGAGTCGGAAGGGCAGGCTGCAAAATGCTTCCGCAACGTTACGCATAGTGCATAAATATTATCGAGCAATTATCGAACTGTCATTATCATTTTATCGAAAAATGTTATATTGTGATAATTATCGATATCGAATTATCGCCTAGCCCTAGAAAGAGTTATTAGCCCCCTGTTATTTTTTCCCCCAATTTCTGTTTAACGGAGAGCAGATTTTTCAACACATTTCTAATCATAATAGTTTTAACAACTCATTTCTAATAACTGATTTATTTTATCACATTTAAATGCTTAACTAGGTTAATTAGGTTAACCAGGCAGGTTAGGGTAATTAGTCAAGTTATTGTATAACGATGGTTTGTTTTGTAGACTATTGAAAAAAATATAGCTGAAGGGGGCTAATAACTTTGTCCTTAAAAATGGTGTTAAATTAAAAACTGTTTTTATTCTAGCCGAAATAAAACAAGTAAGACTTTCTCCATAACAAAAAATATTACCAGACACACTGTGATTATTCCCTCGCTCTGTTAAACATCGCTTGAAATTTAAGCTATGCGACCTCATAATATATTGGGAGCATTTGTGCGACTGCATAAAAATGTATATAGTTTATGTATATAGTTTCATTATAGTTTAGTTTATAGTCATATATATATATATATATATATATATATATATATATATATATATATATATATATATATATATATATATATATATATATATATATATATATATATATATATATATATATATAGTTTTTTTTTTTCCTAAAAAAACGTGGTAAAATCGGTCTTCCCTGCTGCTATATTGGTTCATATTAGCTGTCAATCACTCAAGACTTTCCGCTGTCAGATGACAGGGAGGGAGATTTTGTGACCGCGGGGAATGCAAATGGCTGAAGAGTGAAACGTACACTAAATCTCGATGGGTTGCATACACTGCATAATATATCTACTAAAAAACAGCAAATATTATTTTACCAACTGTGTTGTTCTTAAATTAAATAAACATTTGCATATTAGCCAATAATCTTACTGAAATAAATATAAAAACTTAAATATATATTTGGACACATTTACATAAGTAAATAAAAAGACCTCTCTGCAGATTTAAAATTTGGATATCAATTTATATTGTACTTGATTTGTCTTAAGGGAAATATGCAAGTTTCTTCCGTTGTTTCCAAGAAATGAGAAGGAAAAATTTGGAAAGAAAAATCCCGTTTAAAAGTTTTCTTCCACCAACTCTTAATGCATCAAGCAACGGGTATCAGATGAAGGCTGATTTGTACTTCTGCGTTAAGCGCATGCATATGCTATAGCGCGGCCTACGCGTGGACGCATAGCCCTTGCCGTGGGCGTCGCTGATGTGCACCTCTCAAAAAATGTAATGTAATTACACGTCGCAACGACTCGTAGCGCAAGCTCTGTGATTGGTCGGCTTGGTATCGATGACAAGTGTGGGCGGGACTAAGAGTCGCGTGAGCCCGATGGAGCGATTGTTTACAAGTGTAAAGTCCCGTGAAGGGGCTCCGGATGGAAAGTTTTGTTGTGTTTATCTCATGGTTAAAGTTGTTGCACGTCCGCCAATTCCTGCCTCAAAATAAGCAAGTTTGAACCACTTGTACATTTAATTAAGCGTTCAGAAAAAGCAAAACACTAGCGAAGTAACTCGACAGAGGAACATAAACGCCTCACTGCCAACTAGCGTTTCAGAAGTGTTAATGCAGACCAACAGAAACAGCGCGAAGAAGTATGAATTGACACCGATCACTTGACAAAGAAGTATAAACCAGGCTTAAGTTGTTAACAGTTTAGCCAAAGTGATTGATACAGCATTGAATCACATCAGAACCAAAAACAAATTAGAAAATCAATCGCATGTTATGTTTAAACACTGTACAGACATGATCAGAGTCAGTGGTAAACTCCAGAAGAATTGCCTAATGTAAGGCTCCTATCGGTGATGCACTTGAGCACTGAATATCCTTTAAACCCCTTGAGCTCATGTCTCAGAAATGGTTGAATCTGCATACTTGAAGTCTAAACAGCTACATTTTTAATGCTGTAAAAACTATTGTACATGATTATTTAAATTTGACGTAAGACTTATTTTACATAGTATTTGCTGAAATAACTAATGTAATAATTCACTGACACAATTCTACTGTACATCACCGAAATGGCTGAGGTGTTGAAATTAGACATTAGACGGGTTTCTTTGTCCTTTTTTTTTGATGGTGTTCACAAAAGAAGACAAAGGTCTGAGTTTGCAGGACATCAGTATGCATGCATTCAGCACTTTCTGCATAACGCTGACTGACCGTGTGCTCTGCTTCACCATTGTTCAGTTGTTGAATTAGCTGGATTTTAATTCCAGCAAAGCAATAATTAAAACTGACATTTTAAAGATGTTAAATTCAAATCGGTAATCGCTGCAAATCTACCCAGAACATAATAAAACTGACTGATTTATTTATTTATTTTTCAGTCCAGCGGAACATGTTGGATTTTCCTCAACACGTGTCCTCCAGTAAGGACGTCCGTTCAGCAAGCACCGAGGCTGATAAGAAGCTGTCAGAGTTTGATGTGGAGATGAGCATGAGAGAAGATGTTTATCAGCGAATCGTGGCTTTAGAGGTGAGCAGGGACCGAGCACTAGCACATCTCTCTCAGGAACCAAACACTAGCATCTCTCAGGGACCCAACTGTGCTCTGAGACAGCTGAGGAGACCTGTTAACTGACTTTACCTAATAAGTCACACATTAGTGTATTGTTCAATCATAAATTTAAGCTGAAAATAATTTGAAATAAAATAAAATTGCTGCTTTTTACTGTAATAATACCCCATCCACAGATGTGATAAGCCATTGTTGCAATGTGCTAAATCAGTTACAAATTATCAATTTATTTATTCTTTGACACTTGAATATTAATTTATTGTAATGCCTTGGTTTTAGTAAGATAAGATTAGTACACAGTCATAGCCATAAATGCAATAGTACTACACTGCAAAAAATGATTTTCTTACTTAGATTTTTTGTCTTGTTTCTAGTCCAAATATCTCACAGTTCTTAAATCAAGAAGAATTTTCTAGACAAGCAAAACATATTGTCTTGTTTTCAGTTTTTACCTAAAACAAGCAAAATAATCTGCCAATGGGGTAAGCAAAATAATCTTATGTCAAAAGGAAAAACAAGATAGTTTTGCTTACCCCATTGGCAGATTCTTTAGCTTGTTTTCAGAAAAACTCACTTAATTTTGGCATATTATTGCTGAAAACAAGAAAATATGTTTTGCTTGTCTAGAAAATTCTTCTTGATTTAAGAACTGAGATATTTGGACTCGACTAGACAAAAAAAATCTAAGTAAGAGAAGCATTTTTTTGCAGTGTAATAATTGCCATCATTTATTTCAGTATTTCGGTTTCACCCTTAGTTTCCTCTTTTCGGTTTCAGGCAAGAATTTTCATTTTGGTGTTTTTATTTTTATGTATAATTTATTTATTTTTTTGAATAACACAACCAGAAGTAACATGGTCAAATACAGAGCGATTTAATGTGAGAAATGGCACTGTATTCCAGCAGCTCCCTAAACTTTTGTTTGATAGTGGTGTTTTACATTTCCACTCCTCACAACTCAAACTAGCTCATTACTAGGCCCACAAGGAACCTGTGTGCGCAGAAATCCGCAGATTTTTTGCCAATAATTTATTCTATTTACTTTTGTAAACTCATATTTATTCAGTTGTTAAATTAATTTCAGTAATATTATTAACTAATATGAAATATGTTGTGATTTATTTACAGTAGAGTCTGTAAAGTACTATGTTCTGTCTTTCACTAGAGATATTATATGAAAGACTTGCTTAGTTTACCAAATAAGTGGATCTAATTGGATTTGCATTGTAAACAATAACCTGTTTATTTAATAAAATAAGTTAAAACATATAAGTTTTTATTTCATATATACTCCCAAAATCATTTTGCATAAATCTGCAGATTTTTTATTTTATTTTATTATTATTATTAATTTTTTTTTTACAAAATTCTGAGCAGAAATGGCAAAAAATGTCTGCAGATTCTGTCTGTCCCTGCTCATTACTTATCAAAAAGAACCATTTCGTGCTGGATTGGGGCAAAATGAACACAACTCTTTGTCCAAATATCTTTAAAAAATAAAATTCTTCTTCAACTCGTCTGGAGTTGGAAAAGACCTCCTCATCAACACATTCTCACCCATTCAACTGCTCACTGGGGTGAAGATTGTCATCCAATCACAGCAAATATCATATTCTGATTGGATGTCATGACAACAGCGTCACACAGGAACACTATTCCCTTTGGTTTCATTTCAGACCATCTCTAAAAAGACCAGGGTAGTTGGGCGTAAGGGACTGTCTTCAGCCATTTAGGGGGTGTTGGTCGAATGGTTAGGGAGTTGAACTGGTTGCAGGTTCGATTCACGGTCCCCGCAGGAGTTTAAAGGTGGGGAAAGTGAATGAACCGCACTCTCTCCATCTTCGATTCCCAGCTGAGGTGCCCCTGAGCAAGGCACCTAACCCCTAATTGCTCCCTGGGCACTAGAAGCAATAGCTGCCCACTGCTCCGGGTGTATGCTTGCTATGGGTGTGTTTGCTCTTACTTCTCACTTTTGTGCGTGTGCATGCTTAGATTAGTCAAAAAGCATACCATGCCTGACAATACTTGGATCAGACACTACTAGATTTTAAGCCTGATTTGAGCCAGATTTAGAAGTTAACGGGCTCGCCGACAGATCAGAAAAAATCTGCGGGTACTCAGCTCTTAGCAGTCTTTATGTGTGAACTACTGAACAACACATCAGCTCGTTGACGCAATGCCAACACCTCACTAACGGAAATTCAATATCTAGCATGCTGAATATTCCAGAGCAGTCGGCCGACTCGACCCCACGTGTGGTCAGATGTAGTGACGAGCTGCAGCCAATGAGAGAATATCAGAATGCTCAGGAGCTCAACAGAAATGTCTGTGATTGGTCAGAATGGGCATCGATCACTCTGTATATTTACACAGACACAAGACTAGGCTGTATAACAGTGGAACTATGATTCTGTAACTATTAGAATTACCATACTGGTCATTCTGATCTTTCTCGCATAAGACGTCATATTGTCACGTCATTCATTCATTTTCTTGTCGGCTTAGTCCCTTTATTAATCCGGGGTCGCCACAGCGGAATGAATCGCCAACTTATCCAGCACGTTTTTAAGCAGCAGATGCCCTTCCAACCGCAACCCATCTCTGGGAAACATCCACACACTCAGACACTATGGACAATTTAGCCTATCCAATTCACATGTACTGCATGTCTTTGGACTGTGGGGGAAACCGGAGCACCCGGAGGAAACCCACGCGAATGCAGGGAGAACATGCAAACTCCACACAGAAACACCAACTGAGCCGAGGTTCTACCCAGCGACCTTCTTGCTGTGAGGCGACAGCACTACCTACTACGCCACTGCATCGCCTGTCATGTCATATTTACATTCAAAACTTCTATTGAGATATAAAAATTAAGCTTCATATTTTATGACACCATTACCGTATTATCTTTTTGGTAATACAGCCTTTAAATATGTAGTCAAGATACTAGAACACCAGTGCCTACTGTAGTTGATGTCACTTTTGTCAGGTCATATTTACATGCTTCTAAAACCACGACAGAAGCTTTATAAAAAATCAAATACAACAGCTAAAGGGATTTTAGACTCTGCTGCTAGCTGTGTTAAATTTACTGTAAACCACAGCTTCACAGGGTTTATTGCTTTTATGATATGTGTTAAAGTTAAACCATTTCTTTGGCTCGGTACAGATAGTAGAGCAATTTGCAAACACCAGTTGTATGTTTGTAGAGCAATTTACAACCGCTTTGAACATGGCTAATCCAGTCAGAATCAAGGACCGCAACTATCCTTTTTGTATTGTAGCTTTGAATGTCTGTCAATAAATTACACAAATTTTTTTTGTGATATTTGTGTAAGCTGCCAAGACATGAAGTCTGTGTTTTGTAATGTTTCATAAAATAATGCTGGAATAAATTAGGCACACATTTAAAGGAACAGTTCACACAAAAATGTGCATTTCCTCACCATTTACTCGCTCTCATATGGTTGTAAGCTTTTAATGATTTTTTTTTTCTTCAGTTGAGCACAAAACAAGGTATTACAAGGAGTGTTGGGAACCAGCAACCCTTGGTATCCATAGTATGAACAAAAAAAATAAGCCAATGGCTGCTACTTAAAAAATAAATAAATAAATAAATTCCAAAACATCTTCCTTCGTGTTCAGCATAAGAAAGAAACTCCAACAGATTTAACACAAGTGAAGGTTGAGTAAATGATTTTCTTGTGAACTATCCGTCTATGAAAAGTCAGGGTACTGCGGTATACGAGTTTTAGTTCAACAGTTTTTACATTGCAAAATTTAAAAAGGGTCAAAATGTCTGCCTTTGTGTTTTTTTTTGTGTTAAATACTGATATATATATATATATATATATATATATATATATATATATATATATATATATATATATATAATTTTTTTTTTTTTTTTTTTTTTAAGGAATAGATTGAATTGTTTTTTTAATTGTTATATCTTTCTTTTTTGATTCAGGAGAAGCTGCCAGAAGGCAGTTTGTCGCCGGAGGCCAAGCGTTACATGGAAAGACTTATAAAGCTTGGCAAGAGAAACGGCCTCCATCTTCCCAAAGTGACACAGGAGGTCAGATATTAAGATGTTTCTTTCAGTTGGCTGTGTAACAGTAGCACAACCTTTCATTTTTAGAGTGTAACAGTTTTGCCTCCCCTGTAACAGGAGATCAAAAAGATCAAGAAGAAACTGAGCACCCTGTGTATCGATTTCAACAAACACCTGAATGAAGATACAACTTGCCTGCATTTCTCTCGAGAGGAGCTTGGTGGGTGTCACATTGAGGATCTGATTTAGCGTCTCAGAACGATTATACTCATTTCTATATAACGAAGAGTTATATACTCGCTTTGTACTTGCTCTGTGAGTGTAAACAAATTGGGTATGGTATCAATAAGGTGCAGTTACTTGCTTAGCAAACATTAAAAATATATAACATGAGAATAGAGAGAAATTATTTACTTTTATTGACTATTTATTGATTCTTGATGTCTTGAGAGAACTTGTCCAATGCCATATGAAAACAAAAAACATTTTTATATGATCTGTCACAACTTGGTCTGCTCGTAAACCGTGCAAAAAAAAAATAAGATTTATGTATGTATTTTTATGTTATCAAAGTCGAGTCAACGTTGATTGGTCCTTGGTGGCGTTATCAATATAACACAAGATGCAAATGTTTTGCAACATGCCACAATATGTAAAATATATTCACATGCTGTTTGACCGCTCACAACACCTTGCAAAAACAATGCGACAGTAACAATGACTAATTTTAGTGCAAAACAAATGCATCGTCATTCATTTTGTTATTAATGCGACATTACCACTTTGGCAAATTTTTCTGCTAAATGCAGTGAATAAATTGATCACTGCAGCTACTACTAAAGAATGTAATAACATATATATTTTAGTGCGAAAGAAATGCATATGTTATCAGCACACATATTCATGTGAAGTTATTTCTTACAATATAACGCACAAAAGACAAAGGCTATAACGTTAAGGATTATTACACTGCCAGAGACTTGCTCATATGTATATATTAGTGCTATGATAGTGTGCGCTAGAAAGCTGCTCAAAAACCTGCTCGAGTCAGGTATTATTTACAGTTACGGCTCATCTTGGTTATTAGACGTCTCCTTAATGCACATCTTTACCGCATTCACCTGAGATGGTATTTACACATGGTGTGAAGTTTGTTACATCTCCCGCGGCTGCGTACTTCACGGTTCATTTACAAAATATGTCAGAATCTATGCTTGACAGAGGACAACAGCCAATCACATTACTTTTCCAGGGTTGCATACATGTGATTGGCTAGCATCTGCTCTTGATTGTGTGCGTGGAGACTGGCATCTCTTCCAAGATTTGACGCTGACATAAAATATATAAAATAAATATTATAATTATTATTTAAAGTAATTAAAAATTACTTTAATCGATGAAAACTAGTCGGTGCAACCCCTAATATATATATATATTGTATTAATAAATATAAATTGTATTGTTTTGTCACAATGTTGAGAGTTAGTTGCAGGAAAAACTTCACTGATTTTATAGGTGCTACAGTATTATCTCAGTTACTAGCATTGCTGGTTTTCTTTTTCGTCATCACACAGTGCTCATGTAAACCATTTTTTTTTTAGTTTACCTGTAATTTAGATTCATATTTGTTTTGACTTTTATAGGGGGGCTCCCTGAGGATTTCCTTAACTCTCTGGAGAAGGATGAGTCTGGAAAACTGAAGCTCACTCTGAAGTATCCTCATTATTTCCCCACCATGAAAAAATGCTTCGTCCCCGAGACACGGAAGAAATTAGAGGAGGCCTTCAACTCGCGCTGCAAAGAGGTCAGACATTGCAGAAACACAAGAATGCTTAGCCATTAGCACTTGTTTGGTTGATGCACCAAAAGTATTCATTTGTATGTTGTTGTAATTTCCCCTATCAGGAGAACTCCGCTATCCTGAAGGAGCTTGTGAATTTGCGCGCTCAGAAGAGCAGCCTGCTGGGCTTCAGCACGCATTCTGACTTTGTTCTTGAGATGAACATGGCCAAGTCATCCAAGAAAGTTTCCACTTTTCTCGGTAATGACTGATATCTTAATATGCATATGTAAAAATGCAAGAATTTCACTTAAGCAATAATTGAGCTGAGATGTGAAAAATATTAGCACTAAGAACATTCTGAACTTTAGGGCTGCACAGTACATCGCTTTAGAATCGATATTGCAATGTGTGCATCTGCTATGGATCTACCATGTTAAATTGGGATTATGTTTTACCTGGGGTCCGTTCTTCGTACGGGGATTACTCAATTAGCTGGATTTGGATATTGACGATGGTATCGTTCATTTCAAAGTCTGAGTCGTTTATCGCGGAAAGGCAGAAGCCAATCATATGCGTTGTGAGCCAGAAAAAGAATTGATCTGTTCATCTCTCGAGTCCTCGGGTTTGAGTCATTTTGTCACGTGATGAACGAACGACTTAAGGTACCAGAGACTCAATGTGAACTAATTATCATGGCTCCTATCGGCTCAGACTGTGTACTTTGGTTAAGATTATATGTGACTGTCAGTGTAACATGAACGAACCACTGACATTTGAAGAGGTAAGCTGAGCAAAGAGACAACAATACCTTCATAGACAAAAGAGCTTGTAAACATTAAATAATTATTTTCTCCTTATAGTATTCTATTTAAGACTTATTTGTCGTGTGATCAACCTTTTAGGCTAGTTGTAGATGTGTTTGGAAGCAATTCGTAAAATTTTAATAATATTTTGGCAAATGAACGAAATAACTCCAAGATTCGTTCATCTCTATGAATGAGACTCAAAGATCAGAGTTAGTAAAATGATCTGAACTTCCCATCACTAATATTAAGTAATATTAATAAAATGTATGTTTTTTTTTTTTTGTCATGACCTAAACTCTATCTCTCTCTCTAATGTTTCTTCACATATTAGAGGACCTTTCGCATAAGCTAAAGCCCCTGGGTGAGAAGGAAAGGGCCGTAATCCTGAAGCTAAAGGAACAGGAGTGCCAGAAGAGGAATCTGCCCTTCACTGGAGAACTTTACGCATGGGACACGCGCTACTACATGACCCAGGTGGAGGAGACCCAGTATGCAGTGGATCAGAACCAGCTGAAGGAGTATTTTCCAATGGAGGTGGTTACCAAGGGCCTGCTGGACATCTATCAGGAGCTGCTAAACCTCACCTTTGAGCAAGTAGAGGGCGCTCCAGTCTGGCATGACGATGTGTCGCTGTACTGCGTTAAAGACCGTTCATCTGGCCTGGTGGTGGGCCAGTTTTATCTGGATCTATTCCCCAGGTGAGCACTCGTATCTGTTTAGACAGCAGTGATGTCAGTCTCAGGGATCTGAAAGTGTTTTTCAGCTTGGACTCTAGAGGACCAAGGCTGTTTTCATCCACTCTGGGGTTATTTTGAGTCTTAATTTTGTCACAACTTTCTCTGTTTCTGCAAATTGAATGGTTTTTGTTGACGTAACATATTTTGGGAAAATGCTTTGGAATTTTTCAGAAACTCAAAAATACACTGTGGGCAAATTTACTCCCCTTTTGTTATGTTTGTGACTGTTTATACCCCATTGACTTCTATTATTACAACATTTGTTGATTGCATAACATTGAATGTCAGTGGTTCAACTGTGATCATACGAAGGTCCAAGAAAGCTGCCAAAAGAAGTTGCCAAACTCATCTGAAATCTTAAATTGTGTTCCAAAGATGGTCTCAGGGGATTGTGAGAGTGAGTAATTAATCAGAAAAAGGCAATGATTCTCACTCAATTGCTTCGTACTGTTTTTATTTTTTATTTTTCTTACGTTTTACGGGTGATAAAAGACAGACGTTTCGGCACAAAGCCTTCCTTAGTTCCTTTGTGCCAAAACGTCTGTCTTTTATCACCCGTAAAATATAAGAAAAATAAAAAATAAAAACCGTACGAAGCAATTGAGTGCGAATCATTGCCTTTTTTTCAAATAATAGCAACGATAAGATTAACGCACCAAACCAAAGAAGTAACTAAAAAAAAAAAAAATGCAAGCGCGCAGGACAAACTTCAGTAACTCTACACAGGCGAGTAATTAATAACATATTTTATTTTTAGGTGCAAGTTAATCCTTTAACAACAACAAACAAGACAAATAGATACCTAATACTCTTTTTAGTTGCAACAGTTTTCAGCCACATTAAGCACATACAAAAAAAAAATCCTTTGTACATCAGAATTATTAGACAAGTTGTATTTTTAAAGATTAATTTCTTCATTAAATTAAACAACTATATCTTTGTTTGTCTTTGGAACACAAATGAAGATGTTTTAGGCGAAATCCGAGAGCTCCCTCATCCTCCATAGACAGCAAGGTTCAGATTTGTTGCAGAAAAGTGTGCACACATAAAACAAAAATAACAGCTTCATTCAACAGTTTCTTTTCCTCAATGTCAGTATGTTGTGCAAGGTGTGATTTAGTACCTTTCTGGACTTTAAATTAATCTAGAACCTAGCTCTCTATGGAGAATGAGGGAGCTCTCTGATTTCACCTAATACATCTCCATTTGTATTTGGAAAAACATGAGGGTCAGTAATTGATAGCATTTTGGGGGAACTAAGATTTGTGAATCGAGTAGAGCTGTGGTGAAACACCTGATTCAGTTCAGAGCTTAGTCGGCTGCTGTATGCTTTACAAACAGATGTAGGGGCCGATCCCACTGCACTTAATGTTGGGTACACCGCACTGCCTTTTTTGTTGACAAGTAAAAAAAGAAGTGCTGTGTTCTTTTTATGTTGCTTGGCAATGGCTTAATCAGCTGCGTATTGTGCGCGAGTGTACTAGTTATATTGTCAGTGTAATTGTAATATTTAATAATGTTGTGATTAAGATTTGTAAACTCATACAGCTCTGGATAACTTGGATAAGAGACTACTAGTCTCTTATCCATCTTTAAAAATCTCCATAGTCGTCTTGACAACAATGCTGTCAACTCAACGGAGACCCCACTTCTGCTCTTTTTTTTTTTTTTTTTTTTTTTTTTTGTAGAATGAATATAACTCGACAGACATATCGCGCTTTGTCTGCGCCATTGACTTTTTCTTCTAAACTGTGCGGACAGCACTCAATGGCATAAACATGATGCACAGCAGACGGTTAAAATGCAAGGCCTGCAGGGCACATAAGCAGTGTGCAAAACGTTCATGTCCATTAGTAAACCGTTCAAAATATGCGCCTCAAAGCAAAAAGTGTGCGGTGTGATCAGGGCCGCACTCTGCTTGCATCCACTACTTTACAAATATCTTTTGTACCTAAAATAATTAATAATAAAGTTAGGAAATGTTTAAGCGAATTACAATAGTGTTCATAGTGAACTGTTTATATTAATCTTGTGACTTAATAGACATCGTCACACAAGTGCTTCTCCTCATGAACATTTCAATGTGTGGTTAAACTAGCCTAGAGTGCTTTCTGCTGCTAAAAACAAGGCTCAGGGTTGATTCAAAAGAACATCGATGCATTTTGAAAATCACAGAATCGATTTCTCAAAACATTGTTTTGCCACTGCTCTAGAATCAGGTCACTCTCTTTTGGGTGAAGCCTAGAAACCATTTATACACTGAAAGTAGAGCTTCATTGGCAGCTCAGCTAGATTAATGGCTAATTCTCCATTATCCCTATAGGGAGGGCAAGTACGGCCATGCCGCATGCTTTGGCTTGCAGCCTGGCTGCTTGCTCCCAAATGGGACCCGACAGATGGCCGTGGCTGCCATGGTGGCTAATTTCAGCAAGCCCACCGCAGATGCACCATCCCTGCTGCAGCATGATGAAGTGGAAACGTACTTCCATGAGTTTGGACATGTGATGCATCAGCTTTGCGCTCAGGTCTGAATTACATTTTTCAAAAGTCACTTAGGTTGCAACTGTTTTGCAGTGTGTGTAGATTAAATATGGGTGTACTTATGTGTGTGTTTTTTTTCAGTCTGATTTTGCAATGTTCAGCGGGACTCACGTAGAAAGGGATTTTGTTGAAGCTCCATCTCAGATGTTGGAGAACTGGGTCTGGGAGAAGGAGCCCATTCAGCGCATGTCCAAGCACTACAAAACAGGAAACCCAATTCCAGAGGAGCTTCTGGATAAGCTCATTAAGTCCAGACTCGCCAACACTGGTAATCATAGAAACACAACATACAAACACGCATTGAGAGCTTTATAACTTCCTAAATGCATGCAATATTTATTGACAAAACATCATTTTTAATTCTCACAATCAATCAGAAATAAAGTTAATTAGCAATTTATTTTAATTTTGTTGTACTTCTGACAATGTTAATAAAGATCTTTTCTGTTGTAAATTAGGGCTCGCTATATTGATCTGCAAAATACAATTACTAATTCATACAATCACAGAGAAATCGAGAAGGATGCTTTCTAAAATCTCTTTATATAGTGTTGTGACGTATTACAAGTATTAAATGTCATTTAAAAAAGTCCTGTATATATTTGCAAATATTCCTTCGACGATTTAATGATTAGTAATCATCTTTCAGCAGTTATAACAAAAACTAACTCCCCTAACAGCAGTGAGAAAGAGAAAAACATACATTTTAGGTCACATGGTACACTTGAATGTGTATATCCATGCCATTTCACTCATTTTATATCACTTTTTATTATAAGTTCAATATGTACAGTTTCAGTAGCTTTACAGGGAAAAAGCTGCCATGTTCTGCCTTGTTATTATGTCCTTTTTAATATAAAATACTCTATTTAAGTTTTCTTCCTGTTGTTCAGGGTTGTTTAACTTGAGGCAGATTGTTCTGGCTAAGGTGGATCAGGCATTGCACACAAAGACTGGACTTGACCCAGCTGAAGAATATGCCAGACTCTGCTTGGACATCCTGGGAATTCCTTCTTCACCAGGTAAAATGAGATTTGTGACCCTGGACCACAAATCTTTTATGTTGTGCAGATATATTGTGTGAGTAAATTATATAGTAGTCAAAATTTAAAGTGGGTCAAAAAAAGGTTTTTAAAATTGTCCTAAGCTGAGAATTGTCATCAAATTTGACAACTTTCATGAAAGGTGATGATCCACTTCAAATTATATATATTTTTTATGCCAAAAATTATTAAAATATTACAAAAATGTATCTTCCATGAAGACATTTAGTAAATTTCTTACAATAAATATACCAAAACGTTGTGATTGATAGCATGCATTGCTAAGAGCTTAGTTTGAGCAACTTTAAAAAGCTTAATTTTTTTTCCTTTAAAGGTGCAGTAGGTGATCTGCCAAAATGCTAATCGCTTAGTCCCTCCCCGCTGTCCAAAGATAATATGCTGTGATTCAAAGCCACACTCCCTGAAATCGCGAACGCGCGCACCGCATCACAACAGCAGACAGAAAACCCACTAGTTCATGTCATTCGCCAGTTAGTGCCAGCGACGTGCAGGATTTACATTTATTACTTAGCCACACTTGCATGCTATTTCAGAGCGAATGTTCAGAGTAGCATGGTAAACAGTATAGGAAGGCTGTCATTGTTCAAAAATGACCCAATGTGAATATAAAAGCAACTTCAGCTCAATAAAGCAGGTTAGGCGGAATAGAGCTATTTACTTGTTGTTAAACTAAATATAAATCTATCTATAAATCATTATCGATGCTGTAAAAGGACCTTATGAAACTGAAAATAATCACATCAATCTTTCACCGGGTATTTCAGTGGCTGAACAACAAATATAAGTCATTCATAACAGAACACAATCTAACATAAGCTTAGCCTGACTAAAATAGTTTTAAAACAGAACATTACCTATCTAACAGTAATACTTCAGCCATGGTGTCGTCCTTCCTCCAGCGTGCTAAAGTAACTCCAATATTGATTCAGGTTTTTAAAAGTTTCAATTCAGCATTTGATTTCTCCCGTTCCGTCTCGTGACCGCGCGGCCGCTTATGCAGAAGGGCACGCGCTGATGGCGAATCTGCGTGAACAGATGCGCAGAAGTCCGAATTTACATTTCCTGACAGACAGTCTAACCTGCTTATCGGAATTATGGGAGATGTCGGTCCGACTCTATTTAATTGGATGAACATTTTTTAGTTTTATGCTTTACCCTGAATATAAAAATACATACAAACACATTTAGATAATTTACTGTAATCATTACTATTGGACTGTGAAGAGACTTTCAACCAGCACAACAAAAAATGTTTCTGAAGACAATCACCTAGTGCACCTTTAAACATAGAATAAGTCTATTGTGTCTCTAGAATGTGTCCAAGAAGTTTCAGGTCAAAATAGCTATCAGATCAATTATTACTTCCTGTTGAAGATGAATGCGTCAAAGGAAATTGTAGCTGTTTTTGTGCCTTTAAATGAAAATAAGCTTGTTCTCTCCACCTACTCTTGTGAGCTCAGGGTCTAATGTCACGATAAACGCAGCAAAATCAGAGACAGAAACTCAGACACAATAAAAAGCAAGACCCACTGTCACAAATACCACAGTAAGATGAATGAGCCACAAGTTAATGCCATTACAATGTTCACTGAGTGTGCGCTCGCACAGACACCCATACAAACACACTTGTGTGTTAACACGTTGTGCTGTTTTTGCTCATCTACTTGCGGCAAATGCGACACGACTGCTACCAAAGAGGAAGGGTTAATATGCTGCTTTAGAGATCTATTATAGCTACTTTACTGTAAAAAAAACTGATTTAACCAGGACTGCTGTTATTTGATTGAAGCATCCTTGTTATAATTGTGTACGCTATGCAACTGCTTATTCCAGTGGTTATAAAATATCTGGCTCAAAATATTTCAAAAGGCTTAAAAAGAAAAAAATCAAACAGATCTTTTAGTCCCAGTTTCTTTGCAAATCCTGTCTTGTGGACTTGTTTATATGCATTAAAACTGACATATGTTAATACATGCCTGTCAATCAACATAGCTGAGCGGGGAAAACCACACTGTTATATCACAATACAGTTTGCCCTCAAAATCGCTGGGATTCGCATCTTATTTTAACATCAGGGAATTAGAAAAAAGAAACTTGATGTGTATATATCACTCCAGTTTTACTGTGGACACACTGTAACTACACACATTTCTATCCTAACAGGTTGCAAAAGTTGATTTTGCATGATACGTGCCCTTTTAAAGGTGGTTTTCACAATATTTAGGTTTCTTTTTATAAACCCTTACTTGCTCCCAGGGTCATTTATATCAACGTTTATATTTAGCAGTACCTTATTGTTGTTTCGTAACATCTAGTTTTTATGTGGTGGGTTTTTAGCCCAACGCTCAACCCCCAACCTGGAGAACCAGAACATACACGCATACACTACAGACAATTTAGCTACCGCACATGTCTTTGGGCTTTGTGGAAACCCACGCAAACACAGGGAGACATACAGAAATGCGAACTGGACCAGTCAGGGCTCGAACCAGTTATCTTCTTGCTGTTATACAACAGTGCTACACATTGCGCCACCGTGTGGCCCTTTTATAAACCCTTAGGTTGCAAATTTTCCTAACAAACTGTACATCAGTGGAAAACGCACTTATTTAGCTTTCAGATGATGTGTAATGCAAATGAACACAAACATGTTTATTGCATTAATTTTATCATCCAGTTTAAAAAATATATATATTTTTTTTTTTTGCCTTTTGTGATTTATTAACATCAAGAACTTTTTTTTTTTTTTTTTTAATGAATTTGTTTATTTATTTATTTGTTTTTTTTTTCACTCTTATGCTCTTACAGGGACAAACATGCCTGCCACATTTGGTCACCTAGCTGGAGGGTACGATGCTCAGTACTATGGCTACTTGTGGAGTGAGGTGTTCTCCATGGACATGTTCTACGCCCGCTTCAAACAAGAAGGCGTAATGGACCCTAAGGTTAGCTTACCCTACTGTTTTTAAAGGGCCATGAACCCCCGTTTCAGCAGGGTGTTTTCACACCTCTACTTTGGAAAAAGTCAGGAAAGTGGGTTTGTCCAGCTCTGTTTAGGGGGGAGTGTTAGCAGAGCAAAAGAGGGAAGGTCTGTAAAAATTTGCATAAAAATGGGAGTGTCGATTTGGGCACGCGCTGATTTTCACAGAGGAAAAACAAACACCGAGGAGAAATACAGTAACTGTGTTTACATGGACATCAGTAATGGAATTATTTGCCAAATTATTAAATGGTGGACTTTAACTGCAGTTTATCACTTTCATTCAGGAATTTCATTCATGACTCCCTGAGATATTTGATTCGAGGATTTGCTCTAAGTGTGTATTTTTCATGCAATGTTTGTTACCACACGGTGAATGAGAAAAAAAAAACTCTGCATTTCTCGAAAACTTGGATGTACTCACTAGGTAGCGTCTAAAAGCCGTTTGTGTTATTCCTGTCATAAAATGCGGCAAAATCCTCCACGGGTTTGATTGTGGTGCTTACATGTTTACACTCTGAGAGCAGCATTTATTGTAGTGATATTAACATACTGTACACTTTATTAACTTAGAAATCATTTGACTGTCCGTCTGTAAACACTGAAAGAGTGCTGCTGACCATACAAACTAACTTTGCCTCAGAATAAACAAAGACCTCTAAACGCTCACTTACCAAATCTGTAAAGACAGGACAATCAACACCAGCTAGAGCCGCGTCTTTATCAAAAGGAGACGAGCGGCAAATCCGGATCTCACCGTTTCAAGATGAAAAAAGCTCACGGGTAAAAAAAAAAAAAAGTTCTTTAGACGTAATTTTGTCGAGCGTCGCATGCACTAATCCACACGTGAGTCCAGCTGCGCTCTCATAGAGGGAAAATGAAAACAAAACCTTCACTGAAGCAAATTATAAAAGCAACACTGCACGCTTGTGTTGGCAACATGACGTGGAGTCTCTCTACCGTCTGAACACTGTAACAGGTAAAAACTTAGTCTTCGAAGCTATCATGCATATTAATGAAGTTGCACAATAGAGAGCGCTGATTGGTTTAAATTAAGTCTTTCTCATTAATGAATGCAGCACACTCAGAGACGTAATAAGGTACTCCCAGGTACAGACGTCCAGTCTACACACTGGAATACATGCTAAGATCTCATGGCAGTGACGCAGCTTCCAGTTTGAAACGAATTTCTGAAGTACGAATTTGTTCGAAATAACTTAAACAACCAATTTTCACTTTTTAGTGAGAGATGTGTCCTAATCGTGTTTTTTAGCAGTGTGGGACACGTATACGACTGTCAACAGCTCAAAACATATGTTTTGGTGTTTTGTGATCCTTTAAAAATCTTGTGCTTAAGTTATTCGTTTACTCGTATTGTTTTTTTGTTAAACAGGTGGGTCTGGACTACAGGAATTGCATTCTGAAGCCAGGAGGCTCTGAGGATGCTGCTGACATGCTGAAGAAGTTCCTGGGAAGAGAACCCAAGCAGGATGCTTTCCTCCTGAGCAAAGGGCTCACGGCTGATGTGGAGTCTGGCACCCCCTGCGCCTGCTGACCACCTGAACGCTAGGCCAAGTTGATAAAACCTCAGACTGATACCTCTCAAAAACCCTAAAAAGCTCATTCACTCATCACCACCTCTCCCGAATCGCACTTCTGCAAAGAGCTTTCACTATGGATGTATGAAACCTTGTTTTAGAATTGAAAATTGTATTGAAATCTGTCTCCAAAATGAAAAAGAATCTTCAAATCATGCATTTGTTTCATTTTTTTTTAACTGTTTTCCATGCAGCATAATGAATTCCCTTTAGAAAAGTAACTGCTTCATTGCACTCATAACACATCATTTGCTGATGTCACATCTGGGGTACACAACAGGTCATTAGGAAAGCATTGACACAGTGTTTTGTTTATAATTAATTTTATTTCATGATATTAAATATGCAGGCCATATTCCACGCCAAGATAAAAAATACAGGGTTCATACGGTCATGGAAAACCTGCAAAAGTCATTCAATTTTGACATATTTTCCAGGCCTGGAAAAGTTTTGGAAAAACTGAAAAACCCATAATGTTTTGGAAAAGTCATGGAAATTTGTTTAACAAATATCTGTAAACTTAAATATAGGTTAGTTGTCTTCTTTTCTGTCTTTGGTTAAAAACATGGTCTCATATTATGAATGCTGTGTAAGCATTCATTTATTCGTTTTCCTTCGGCTTAGTCTCAATTTTAGAGGTGGCACAGTGGGAAAGAGCTGCCATGTGTAAGCATTGTCTAAAGTCTTACAAACAATAGATATAAAAAATTACTTCAAACTAAATAGATTGTTGTGCGTTTTATTTTTTATAAAACATTTAAACGTGCATTGTTTTTTATTATTATTTACCATATATATATATATATATATATATATATATATATATATATATTATACACACACATATATATACACATACATAGTTGCAGTTGAATTATTAGTCCCCCTTTGAATTCTCTTTTTAAATATTTCCCAAATTATGTTTAAAAGAGCAAGGACATTTTCACAGTATGTCTGATAATATTTTTTCTTCTGGAGAAAGTCTTATTTGTTTTATTTCGGCTAGATTAAAAGCCGTTTTTAATTTTTTAAACACCATTTTAAGGTCCAAATTATTAGCCCTTTTAGGCTCTATATTTTTTTTCGATAATCTACAGAACAAACTATTGTTATACAACAACTTGCCTAATTACCCTAACCTGCCTAGTTAACCTAATTAACCTAGTTAATGTCACTAAGTTGTATAGAAGAGTCTTGAAAAATGTCTAGTCAAATATAATGTACTGTTATCATAGCAAAGATAAAATAAATCAGTTATTGGAAATGAGTTATTTAAACTATTATGTTCAGAAATGTGTTGAAATAAATCTCTGTTAAACAGAAATTGGGGAAAAATTTTGAGGATGCAAATTTGTATAATGATGTTGGAATGATCAAAGTACAATGTTGAGGTGGTTTATGAGGACATGCCTTGTGTTCATGTAATTCAAAACTGTTAAAAATCATACTCGACTGGGTCATTTAACATTCAAAATCTGCCACAGGTCTCATGTGAAGGTTGTTTATAGGGGTAGTGGTGGAGAGCGGCATTATAAGTACAAGGTTATACGCCTATGGAGATTGCCCATAAACCACCAAAATCAACGTGAGTGTGTGTGTGTATAGATAATGGATGGATAGAGACTTTCATTCATTCATTTTTTTCTTCGGATTAGTCCCTTTATTCACCAGGTGTCACCACAGTGTAATGACCCGCCAACTTATCCAGCATCGGTATTAACCTTTCAGCTGCAGCAATACTGAAACATCCATCCACACTCATTCACTCACATACAGCCAATTTAGTTTATTCAATTCACCTATAGCGCATGCCTTTGGACTGTGGGGGAAACCGGAGCACCCAGAGGAAACCCACACCAACAGGAGGAGAACATGCAAACTCCACACAGAAATACCAACTGACCCAGCCGGGGCTCGAACCAGTGACCTTCTTGCTGTCAAACTTCAGAGATCTAAGAATCATAATTTTACCATTATTTCAGACCAAGTATAATAGGATTCTAGATGGGATATCTTGCTAGATCTCTTTTAAAATAATATTACACAAAGGTTGCACAATCTTTCCTGAGGCGAGGTAAGTTTTTATTATGATTCAAAGGACCAACATGACACCCTGTTCCTTAGTGTGCGAATAGACTTTGCTTATTCCCTCTCAGGACCGCAGACTTCTGAGCACATTAGAGAGGCTTGAAACAAACAACAGAGTAACAATTAACAAGCAACGAGGTTTGTCAACAGCGCAATAAGATCACCTGCTCCTGTGGGAACACGCTCGGTATTATCGGTCTCATATAGACGCAGGTTTTTAATGGTGATAAGACAAAATAGTCGAAAGACCTCCGAGTCCGACTCATCTTTAAAGCAACAGTTTATACTTTTATACACGTCAGGTTAATTAAACATAGAGCAGCTGCTCGTGCTCTCCAGGGACTGATCTCTGTGGCAGGCGGTGGCTCGTAAACACCGGGTCTCCCTCGGCCTTCCTGATCTCAGTGGATAAAATGACGGCGCTGAGGAGAACAAACAACCGAGCTGGAGCGCCCTGCAACAGAGAGCTGTGTTCTTTTTTGTATAATAGGAGACAGCTGAAAAGTCTTTACACAATTTGTCAAATGGCTTGATTTACATTTACTTTTTAATTATAATTTCATTTCTTAAACTAGCAGTGATGCTCACAGTGGCACCGTAGAACTACCCGGATGTCGGTGGTTTAATAGGACTGGAATATTCTGGATTAACTGAGGTGTTGGTCAGGATGGATGTGGTGGAGATGAGAGAGGCACTTGGGTTGGAGGTTCTGCGGGGACAGAGCGCTGATTCTCTGCAGCCTACTTCCAGAATGGTGCGAGTGTTCATCAGCTCCACTCACTCAGGTAAGACTTGCACTTCTTGTTTTAGATAATTTTAGCTCAATTTATTTATTAAACATTTTTTTGCTCCATGATCCATCTCATGAAAAACATTAGCTATATTAGAACTATTTTGTAATTTTTTATTTAAATGGTTTCTGTTTTTGTTTGTGGTCTTTTTTATGGGTAAATACAATCTCTTCAAAATGCAACACAAATGTTTATTCATTTAATTTCCTTTGGCTTAGTCCCTTTAATAATTAGCGGTTACCACAGCGGAATGAACCGCCAACTTATCCAGTATATGTTTTACACAGCAGATGTCCTTACAGCAGGAATCCAGGACAGGGAAACACCCATACACTCTCACATTCACAAACATACACTACGGCCAATTTAGTTTATTCAATTCACCTGTACCACATGTATTTGGACTGTTGGGAAAACGGGAGCACCCAGAGAAAACCCACGCAAACACAGGGAGAACATGCAAACTCCATACAGTAATGCCAAGTGACCCAGCCAGGGTTCAAACCAGCGACCTTTTTGCAGTGCTAATCCCTAAATGTTTATTTTTCAGATAAAGCAATCGTCTGAAAGTGTGAAATATATTTGTGACCTTGGTCTTAAGTAAAAAAATAATAATAATTGGTTGGAATTGACAAAAATACATTGTTTAAGTCACAATGATCAGTTACATTTTATGCCAAAAGTCAAGTAAAGATCACGCTCCACGAAGACTGTTAAAAATACATGAAAGTAAAATAAAAATACATATAAAATAAAAAATAAAATAAAAAAATAGAAATGTTAAAGTAAAAAAAAACTTAATCGCTAAAAATAAAACTTAAAATGCTAAATTTCCTTCTGTTAATATATACAAGTAAATTTATTGATTATCAATGTGCATTGCTAAAAATGGGATTCATAGACTTTTAAGGGTGAATTTATCAAAATTATAATTTTTTTAATCCCCAGAATCCATATTTTTTAAATAGTTTTATCTCTCCCAAATATTTTCTAATCCAGAGATGTCCAAAGTAGGGCCTGCAGGCCAAAGATGACTCTATGCTAACCTTGGCCCGATTTAGATTTGGCCCGCCATCCCATCTGAGAGGAGGGGTAGAAGCTGTTTAGATGCTTGAATCACAGAAAATATTAAACAAAAGTGTGTAAAATCTATGCATAATAGTGACGCAAATGCAATGTTTCCACATTTTCAGGTTTGCCGAATTGTCATATATTACTGATTTCATGATAGTCATTTCAATATTGTATCAACTGTGTAAAATGCAAGATAACAAACGACATTGTATTGTTGACAGACATGAAAAATGAGAGAAATGCATTCTGGGAGAAGGCCTATTCGGAACTACAGACCCACTGCCAAAGTTTGGGTCTTGTTTTTGAGGTTTGTGCTGAAATTACAGTTGCAGTCTAATTTAGTTTTGCTGGAAAACACTTTATAACAAAGGTCTCAAACTCAATTCCTGAAGGGCCGCAGCTCTGCACAGTTTTGCTCCAACTCTAATCAAACACAGCTGATTCAACTAATCAAGGCGTTCAAGATTACTAGAGACTATTATGCCCTGTTTCCACTGACTGGTACAGTGCGGTACGGTACGGGTCAACTTTATCAGGCTTGCATTTCCACTGCCAAAAATGTACCAATGGCTTGCTCTAGGAAATCTCACTCAAAGTAAAGCTTTACGGGTCATTTACATATCACATAAAAAGCACTTCTCACAAAGCAGATGCTTTATGCACATATATACTCGTGTATAAATGTTCATTACTAACCTTTCTATGAACATGATTTGATTATAACTGCAGATCAATGACAGTGTGAAATAGCCTACTGTAACGTCTGCAATTATATAAAATAAATAAATAAATGCAACATATATGAACACATACAGACCCTTACAGTCTCCGAAATGTTACCAATTAAAGAAAAACTACACACAGCAGACATTTAGTCCTTATTTGGGTTCAAAAACAACACAAAATAAAGCCCACAGTCAGTGAAACCTCTGATCTGTGTCTTTAATCTTCACCAGCACATGTAGCCTCTGTTAGAAAGTAATTCAGTCATTCCAAATTCATAATAGTCCAAAAGGTGATGATAATAGTTAAACACGGCAGTTTGTTCATGGTTTAGATTGCTGAAAAAAAGAATTTTCTCCTTTGTTTTTTATGGCTTCTCCTTTGTTTTTTTGCGCTTCACTTTTGCGTTTTTCTGTTTCTGAAAGGATCGGATGATAGAAGCACTTCAATAATCATGCTCACGTTATTATTATCAGCTCAAGAAGTTCGTTATTTCAAATATAAACACGATCAGAAGCTCTCTGGAGAAAGTGAAACAGCTCGTAGTTTATGATCGCCTACACCTCCCTCTAACCCAAACCCAACCGTCACAGTAGCATATATGTTACCTTAGTGGGCGGTACAAGGTCCGCTATGTAGTTGACGATCACCTACATCTCCCCCTCCCCCTACCCTAAACCCAACCATTGCAGTAGCATGGGTGTTACCTTAGTGGTACAAGGTCCGCTATGTAGTTGACAATAGTCTACATCATCTAGCTGCGGGCTGCAGCGAGGATATCTTGGAGACTGTTTTCACTGCCTGATGACGTTGTTGACCAGGTCTGATGCGTAGTTGACGATCGCCTACACCTCCCCTTACCCTAAACCCAACCATCACAGTAGCATGAGAGTTACCTTAGTGGGCGGTACAAAGGCCTGCTATGTAATTGAAAAGCGCCTACACCTCCCCCTACCCTAAACCCAACTATCACAGTAGCATGGGCATTACCTTAGTTGGCGGTACAAGGTCCGCTACGTAGTTGACAATTGCCTACAACCTAAACCGCATGGGCCTTACCTTAGTGGGGGGTACAAGGTCCCTTATGATGTTGATGATCACCTACCTCACATGCGGGCTGCGGCGAGGACATCTTGGACACAGTCCTCGCTGCAGCCGGCAGCTTGATGACGTAGTTGACTAAGTCCGCTACGTAGTTGACGATCGCCTACACCTCTCCCTATCCTAAACCCAACTGTCATGGGAGCATAGGCGGTACCTTAGTGGGCGGTACAAGGTCCATCACGTAGTTGACAATCACCTACACCTCCCCCTACCCTAAACCCAACCATCACACTAGCATTGGCATTAATTTAGTGGGCGGTACAAGGTCCGCTACATAGTTGACGATCGCCTACACCTCCCCCTACCCCTAAACCCAACTGTCACAGTAGCGTGGGCGTTACATTAGTGGGCAGTACAAGGTCCGCTATGTAGTTGATGAATGCCTATGTCATCAAGCTGCGGTCTGCAGGAAGGACATCTTGTTTTGTCATGCTAGGTACCCAAAAGGGTACCCAAAAAGTGGCATGGTATGGTTCGCTTTTTGGTACCTTTTGACAGTGGAAATGGCCATAAAAGTGTACCGTACCACTCAGTGGAAATGGGCCTTTAAGCAGGTGTGAGTTGGATGTGGTTGAAGGTTGTTGAACTGTGCAGAGCTGTGGCCCTCCAGGAATTGAGTTTGAGACCATTGATTTATAACTATTTTACATTTTCTTTGCCCACAGGTAGTGGATTTCAAATGTGGAATGCGCGACATCACTGCATCTGATCATTTAATAACTGAACTGTGCATTCAAGAAATCGAAACCTGCCAGAGGATATCAGATGGGCCAACTTTTATAGTAAGTGTCACCAGCAGCCTTATTAAATTTGTGATATTTAGGCCATCAGGTTTTTTTCCAATCTGTAAGCATAAATGTAATACAGTATCTCTGTTTTTTTTTTGTTTTTTTGTTTTTTAGGCTTTGATCGGTAATCAGTATGGCCATCGCCTTGTCCCGCGCCTCATACCAGAGGCAGAGTTTGAGTTGCTGCTATTAAAACTTTCCAAAGATCCAGAGAGTTTAAAGCTCCTTAACCAATGGTTTAACAAGGACAGTAACTCAGTCCCACCCACATATAACCTCCTGCCAATCACGGTGCACTACCCACATTACAATGAGAGAGATTCTGAGAACGCACAGTTGCGGGATAATGATGTCATATCCTGGAATCTAACAGAGTCACGGCTGCTGCAGGTTCTCCGCAGCGCAGCTCTACAGGCTGAGAGAGACGGGGATTTCACTGCTGACAGCAAGCACAAGTTTTTCAAATCTGGTAAGACATTTTTTAAATGTTTCATGGATATGCAGAATAGGGCCTAAATCTTATTTCCAACCTGGTGAATTTTTGGAAGAATTCCATTCCAATTAGATCAGGGGTGCCCAAACTTTTTCTCATGAAAAACCAAACTTGATTGAGGCTAGTGGGCTGAAGGTAAATATAGTTGCCATTGGTAATTTCCTAGTTTATTTAAAAATGTTTAGAAATGACTAGAAAATATTGCTTTATATTAGCTAATACAGATTTTTTTTACATTTAATAATAAACTTATTACAAAAAAATCTAAACAATTTCATGTATAACAGAATTACATTAGTTTTTGCCTTGATTTGCTTGCCATTGTCTTTTACATAATCCTCTATTTGTCAAGTGAGAGTATTTAAAAAAAAATCTGAATAATTTACAACATTTAATTGAAACCTTCCATTTCAATTAGCTTTTTCTGTAGCTCAGCAATACAACAAACAAAAAAGGTTATGTCAGAATTAGAAATGACAATCTCTGTGTTTAAGGCGTTCATCCCTACTCATACTCACTTCTCCTCACAGATGGCATATTGGGCCAAATCAAAGGTTACCATGGGACAACTTTATTTGAATATATACAATACAATACAATACAATACAAAAAGCAACAACAATTATAAAGACAGAAAAGAAATGCAAACAAAATAAACAAAAAAAAGGAAAGATTTTAAAACTATTATTACATCAGTTCCTCCAGTACTATACATGGTTCAACAATGTTACACATATATATCTAGGCCAATGGGCACAGGCAATATGGTGATCTTGCAGACGATGACAGGGTTATACCTTTAAACTGTTATCCTTGCGTTTGACAGGTTTTCGGTGGCTTCGAAGCCAGCAATGCTATCAGATAGATTGTGTCTAAGTCTCTCTAAATGTAAAGTGCTAGAAAATTTTGAAAGCCATGATATAAAATGTGGTACTAATGCCTTTTACCTTAGACAAAGAATATATTTTTTATATATTATTTCTATCACCAATCCATATTGGACAGCTTTTTTAATTTGATGACTACTTCCACGAATTGGGACCAACCAATGACTGTAAAAAATATGGATGACGCGACAGCCCCTTTTCCCATTGAACGCCTTGAGGGCAAAACGCCTGCTTGACGGGCAAAAACTGTTGCAAAAGACTGCTGAAATTGGAGCCTTGACATGCGCAGAAGGACTGTCTGATGGAGACAGAGGAGGAGCCGCAAAAATGAGCGGAGTCGAGCTTCCAACCAAACGCTTTATGTAAAATCAACCACGCCCCCGAACTTCTCAGCATGCGTTTGCTGTCATATCAACACAAATGGATGTAATAACGTTAACAAATATGAGGGTTTTATATATTCAATCGCGCCAGCTCCGGGCCGCAGCACATAACCTACTCGCGGAGTCGCGGGCTGATTCCGGCTCGCATGCGGCAGCGCCAGCTCGCTCGGCCGCCGCATCTGGCTCGATTGACTCGGGTTGGAATCGGGCAGTGAGTCCAGGCATCCGGAGTAGGTCCAGCAGAGGTAGTCAGTCTGAGCTCTGAGGGGTAAGTCTCCGGCATGCGAGAATCTAGCCGGAACTGGCCCGAGTGTATTTTGCTATCTGGGTGGTTATGCGTGTATCAGCAAACTAATAAAGCCCGAAAAAAGCCCTGACCTTAGTGAATAAACAGTGTTCCACCAGGATCATGTATGTCAGAAACTGTAGTTTACTGCTGAACTCATTTTGTCATGGTAAAATAACACAGAAATCGAATAATAACACTTCAGTCTTCTGCCGAAGCTCAGACACGCTGCTTTGAGAAACTGTCAATCACAACTGTCAATCACGATGACACGCCCAGCATTAAATTACTGCTAAAAAACAAACTGTTTACAAAAATGAAGATCTGCACCTATTTCAGCACAATAACCAGTGCCTTATTCGACCAGAACCATCTTTCGGGACATTTTATTGCAAGTGTAATAAATTTTTTTATTTGGGCTCAAGTCACCTTCATTAACACGGAGGAGGCGGGCTTTATGACTTGTACTGCAGCCAGCCCCCAGGGGGCGATCTAACGGCCGAGACCTTCACTCAAATGCAGGCTTGCGGCACACTTGGGACCAACCAAAAACAGCGATTGCTGGATTAGGGGCGAGGTCCCAATAATATGCCTTAGAGTAGAAGCCTTAGAATAAAATTTCACTTCAAAGCTCTAAAAGGTTTGGGCATGACCAAAAAAGATGTCGTAAGGAGCAGGGCGCACCCTTACAGATAGATATAGCTCAGAGTACAGCTGCTGCTCCCCCACATCGAGAGAAATCAGTTGAGGTGGCTCAGGCATCTGTTTCGGATGCCTCCAGAACGCTTACCTAGGGAGGTGTTCCAGGCATGACCCAGGGACAATGGCTGTTTCTCAATATGCATTCTTCAGCGGTCTTGCATCCTCGTGTTCTCGTGCAACGTCATCATCAGCTGCCTAAGTTCAGTTCCAATACTCAAGACTGCAAGTACGGAGGATGCGTAAAACTTCCCGGATGTGATCTTGATATCAAGGACGCACTGATGCAGACTTGAGCACCGAACTCGCTCTGGAAGTCCCAGAAGTCATTGCGACTGGAGGTGGGAAGCGGAGCATTTTATTTAGATTTATTATTAAAGTGCTGAGATATCACTTATTTACCTCAGGAGTTTCCCTAAATGAAATGGTGAAAGTAAACATTAACATGAATATCTTAATAAAGGAATAAACACATTAAGGGTTGTTTGTTTGTTGAAATTCGTATTAAAATTTTTTTAATTTATATTGTGCAGAGTATATTTAAAATGTTTTTATGCAAAGTATATATATTGAAGAGGTAAGTGCTGTAATGTTTAAATAATTTCTATTTAAAACACGTGAAGGTCACATGACCATCAGGAAGAACGCAGCATCCCATTTCTCAAAGGACGCATTCTCTGCCCTCGTGGTCTTCCGAGGACACCTGGCTAGACCGGTCTCCACAAGAATGCAAGTCCGTTCTCTGTGTTCTTGGAATTGAGAAACAGCCTATGTCTTTGGTGGGAAAGTCTGTAGTTCTCTCCCAAGACAGCATCCCCCGTGACCCGGTCCTGGAAAAGCAGATGAAAATGAATGAATGAATAAATGAATGAATGTATTACTAATTGTTTTTTCACAATAGTTTGTTTAAAATTTTTTACTTCCTTGTTTTTTTTTTGTGTTTTACAGTTTTAGAATATGAGATGGAGCATGGCTTTCTCAAGACTCAAAGGGATGCATCGGCTGTGCTGTTTTTCCGCGAATTGCCTCGACTTAGTAAAAGAGACTGCAAGAAAAACTTTGCAAAGTTTCTGCTGGACGTCACAGCCGACGGCTTGCTGGACACACAAGCCCGGGAGCTCTTGACTGACCTGAAGCAACGCATCTGCAACACCGGTCGCCTCCAACCACTCTGTATGGAGCTCAGCAAAGGAGCCATGGACCCAAGCCGCAAAGAACACAAGGAATACCTGGGTAAGCTGTGTGAACAGGTAACATCTCAATTGAAGGAACTGATCAGCAGAAATGCCCTGCAAACCTCAGGAACTTCGGTAGATCCAGTATGGTCCTGGCTAAAACAGGAGATCTTTCATCATGCCAAGCTGAGTGAGGAGAAGTGTGCTGTGTTTAAAGGGAGAGACGACATTCTGGGAAAGATCTCCATCACGCTGTGGGAATCCAATGATGTTTCTCATGGACCTCTTCTAGTCCATGGACCTCCAGGAGTTGGTAAAACAGCTCTGCTTTGCAAACTGGCCAAGGAAATGCGAGCAGTTGTTGACAATCGGGGAGTTGTTCTGCTGAGGTTGCTGGGAACATCTCTGCTCAGTTCAGATGTCGATTCTGTTCTTCGAGGTGTTTGTCTTCAAGTGTGTGGAGCTCTAGGGTTGCAGTCCCCATACTCGCATATAGCGTACACGCATGAAGGGCTAGTTCGATTTTTCCATTCCATGCTGGAAGACGTGTCAAAACAAGGAGACACTCTTCTACTCATTCTAGACTCATTGGAGCAGCTTTTAGAGACAAACAAACTTCATAAACTAGACTGGATACCTAAAATAATTCCACCCAATGTGCAAATCGTATTCTCAACTTCTAATGAGTGTTTGGACAAATGTAAATCTTTGGTTTCAGCGGAAGAAAACATCTTTAAATTGGAACTTCTCACGAAAGATCAAGGGAGAGACGTCATTGATGCATATATGAGTGCAGCTGAACGCAAGCTGACGGCAGAACAGCAAGACGCAATCTTACGCTACTTTGAGCAAAGTGGAAACCCTTTGCATCTGAAACTCATGCTAGACGCTGCCAAACTGTGGTCCTCCTACACCCCTATGTCTAGTGTTCACCTGGACAAGTCGGCGGAGGAAGTGATGACACAGTTTGTCGAGTCACTTGAGGTGAATCATGGAAAGAAGCTAGTCAGTCATGCTCTGAGCTTCATCCTGTTATCAAGGTCAGTCATGTTATTTTAATCATTCACTTTCTGGGCCAAGGGCAACATGGTCGCTTAGTGGATTGCACTCACTGGTCGCCTCACAGCAAGAAGATAGCGATTGGTAGATTAGTTGGCACCTCCGGGTGCTCCAATTTCCCCCACAGTCCAAAGACATGCACTATAGGTGAATTGAATAAACTAAATTGGCTATAGTGAATGAGTGTGTATGGATGTTGCCCAGTTCTGGGTTTCATCTGGAAGGGCATTCAATGTGTAAAACATATGCTGGATAAGTTGGCAGAATTCCACTGTGGCAACCCCTGATGAATAAAATGAATGAATGTCTGGGCCAGTAGCCTAGTGGTTTGTGTGCTGACATATAGAGCCAATGCACTTCATGCATCCCAAGTTTGAATCCCAGGGTGTGGACCTTTCCCAATCCTGTCCACTTCTCTCTCTCACTTCACTTGCTACTAGCTACTGTCCTGTTAATAATGGCAAAAAATGAATCTTTAAATGTAATCGTTTACTTTTCACATTTGAAACAGATATGGACTTTCAGAGGCAGAGTTACAGGATGTCCTATCATTAGATAATGATGTTCTAGCTGAGATCTATAAATGCTGGCTTCCTCCGAGCCATACGCTCATGCGCTTCCCACGTTTTCATTGGTCAAGACTCAGGCATGACCTGAGTGCTCATCTGACGGAGAGATGGGAAGGCGGCGTTCTTCTGCTGGGTTTCACTCACAGGTAAAGTTTGCCTCAACCTTTCTGTTTGCCAAAAGAAACATTTTCTTGACCATGAATGCTGAAAATTAAGACAGAAACATTCTTAAAACGTACCTCTATATGCATTTCTGTAGAGCGCCAAATACCAAGGAGCTAGATCTAAGGAGCTACATTTTTTTGCAGATTTCCACCAGAAGCCGCTGTGTATGCTTTTTGAGATCTCAAATTTCTCTCGCTAGAGCTATTCGCGCCTGCTGTTACAATGTAAATCCCCCAGAGGCCGCTGTTGACTGTTTGAATGACTGAATATCTGACTGATCGAATTACCCACCCTCCACCTCCTCTAAACTTAGCCAATAGTGTTTTCAAAAGCACAGATTGACCCGCCCACCCACTTCCCTAAACCCAACCGTCAGTTTTAAAAAGCAATTCAGAAAAAGAAAAGCCCTTGCCTGATTTTTACCACGTTTTCAGATTTTACCACATTCTCAACCTCTTATTTACTTGATTATTTTATTTTTTGGCTTTTGTTTTTGTCTTACCTGCTTTCTGGAACCATTCTTCACTAGACTTAAACCCTGTTGTCGTGGTCTACTCCTCTCCGCGCCTCAAGTCCGCCGACGTACATAGCAAGCTATCTAGACAAACTGGTAACAGCGGGAAAGCCGTCCATACGGAGGTAAGTGGTCAGTTGGTAAGTGTGAAAAGGAGCAGCGTCATACCACCCTGTAGCATTTGCTTTAACAATTAAATGCAGCCAAACGTACTTCTGACTACATAATTCGCCATCTCCAGAAATGTATATAAGGCTACGTTTTTAAAATAAGCCTCCATATGGATGGGTTTCCCCGCTGTTACCAGTTTGTCCATTAGCTCGCCATGTACAGGTAAGAAAACGGGTAAGACAAAAACAAAAAGTAAAAAAAACATAAACAAGTTAATAAAAGGATGAGAATGTGGTACAATCTGAAAACGTGGTGAAAATTAGGCGAGGGCTTTTCTTTTCTGGATTGCTTTTGAAAACTTGGTTGGGTTTAGGGAAGTGGGTGAGCGGGCCAAGTGGTGCTTTTGAAAACACTATTGGTTGGGTTAAGGGAAGGAGGAGGGTGGGTCAATGATCTGTCAGTCAGTCAGTCAGTCAGTCAGCCATTCAGTCAGTCAACAGCGGCCTCTGGTGGATTTACACGAGAACGACAGGCACGAATGGCATTTGCCAGAGGAATATGAGATCTGAAAAAGTGCACACAACGGCCTTTGGTGGATTCACGAAAACAAAAACTGCAATAAAACAGTCCTGGGACGTATTTGGCTCTCTCCAGAAATGTATATAGCGGTACGTTTTCAGAATGAGCCTGGGTTGGTCTTTTGGTGTGACTGTCTCAAGCATGGTTCAATAAATTACAACTATAAATAAAAAAAATATATATAAAATCATTAATAAATACCTCAGGCCTAATTTTACAAGTGGCTATTTTAGTAAATGGCAACCATTTTCATACATATATTTCCAAAAACAGAGGAATTTGATACATATTATCACTGAAAACCTTGTCCTCTGGAGTGACACTTTAAATCTGCAATTCCACAGAAAACCTTTATCAGTTGAAGGGCCTCATTTAAGATCATGTGACTGAAGCCCACCTGTTACATTTAGTCTAATTTTTTTCATTAAATGCTAACATTTTTGACATATTTAGCTTTTTGTACAGCAAAAAAATTGTTAAGTTTTGTTGTTTGACAAATCATGGAGAAAAAAGTAATATTCATAATTTTGCAAACAAAATAAATAGCACTGAATGAAGATAAATGTCCTAAGTGCTAATTCATGTTGGAAGCATGCTAATTCATGTTGCAAACATGCTAACAACATGCTAAAATCATATTGGAATCACACTGACAACATGCTATGTTAGAGACATGCTAACATGCTAATTCATTTTACTGCCGATTTGTAACTACCCGTCTGTAGCTTGGATATGACAATGAAATGACAACTTCACCATCTCATCATGGTTCCTATCTCGCCTTTACTTCTCCTAGGCAGTTTGCAGAACTGGTAAGGAGGAGATATTTGTCACGTGATGTGAAAGCTGACATGCACACGATCCTCGCCGAGTATTTCTCCGGACAGTGGAGTAAGGGGCAGCTCAGACCCATCCTTCTCCCCTCACTGAGCGCATTTCTCAATGCTGACAGAAAGGTTTACTCGGTCACTAAATTAGTATTATGTCCAATATGTTTACTTGCAAAGTAACTTACATGTTTACTTTTTTGTTGAATAAAATCAAGGTATCACCCCAGCCCTTGTGGTTTTCTGAAGAACTTGCCAATTTGCGTAAGATTCATGAACTTCCTTATCACCTTGCTCACGCAGGAAAATGGGACGAGCTACGACAATCAGTGCTTGGTGAGTTTTGGAAAGTTAAAGTTACATTTGTCAGGGTGGAGGAGGAAAACAAATCCCATTTAACATACTTAAAGTGTCATAAACCCTGTTTTCAGTGTTTTTTCACACCCCAGATTTGAAAAAGGCTAGTAAAAGGGATATTTTTAGAGGGAAGGATTACATAAAACGGGAGTTTCATTACACACATGATTACAGCTAATTTGCACACCGCCAATGGAAGCACACATTCAAGTAAATGAAGAGCTGTACGCTTATTTTACGCGGCCGCCATTTTAAAGAACCAAAGCGAGGCTGCGGTGGGAAGAAACCCGAAAGTGTAGGACCAACACTGTAAACATTGCAGCAACATGCTGTGGACTACAAACCTCCAGCTGTTGCAGAGATTTTAAAATGCAGAAATGGTGTAACCATCACTTTAATATCAATCAGTTCAGCTTAATTTAAACAGTTAAAAGCAAATTATGCATCAAACAACATCACAATCTCTGTAGTACCCTGCTAAAAAATCCAGCTTAAACCAGCCTAAGCTGTTTGGCTGGTTTTAGCTGGTCGACCAGGCTGGTTTTAGAGGGGTTTTGGCCATTTCCAGGCTGGTTTCCAGCCATTTCCAGCCTGGTCTTAACTGGTCAGGCTGGAAAATGACCAGCTAAATCCAGCTAAAACCAGCTTGACCAGCCTGGTTTAAGCTGGACATAGCTGGTTTTGACTGGGCTCCCAGCCTGGCTAGGCTGGTTTTAGCTGGTCATCTCCCAGGCTAACCAGCTAAGACCAGGCTGGAAATGGCTGGAAACCAGCCTGGAAGTGGCCAAAACCCCTCTAAAACCAGCCCGGTTGACCAGCTAAAACCAGCCAACCAGCCTAGGCTGGTTTAAGCTGGATTTTTCAGCAGGGTAGTAATATGCTCAAGTGTACTCCAAGGCTTCAGTTCATGGCACCAGTTAAACACTGTGGGGATGCTTTCCTGCTTCAGCCTATGTAACCCGGGGAGTGAAAAAACACTGCATTCCTTTGTAGCACATCCTTGTGTTGTCTGTAATAGTGTTGTCCCGGTACTAAGCTTTAAAGGGCACCTATGGTGAAAAATCAACTTTTCAAGCCATTTGGACAGAAATATGTGTATATATAGTGTATAGACCATCATACTGGGGTGATACAAACACACCCAGTCCTTTTTTTTACAATTTAACAACATAATAACAGTGGACCAATTAGAGCGGTTTTCAGACAGACCGCAACTTTACGTAGGAGTGTGATCCCCCTGCCCACCGTATTGATTGACAGCTGCACGCATTAACATGTTCCAGTAGTCACATGTATGAAGATGTCGGGTCATCAAGCAGGTCGCTCGCCTCGTCTGTGTTTGTGCTCAGTAAACAGCAGTGGGTGAACTGATGACCTTCTCGGCCAATCACAAGCATTTCTATGGAGCACGTAAACACAATGGCAAATCAGCGCTGTTTTAGGAAAGCCATCAATGGTTTTTCTTTTAATTCAGTATCGTGACAAGTCTTATATAGTGAAAGAATCAGTTCATTAACTCGAGTTTGATAAATGGCATCTAAAACGTATGTTTGGGAAAGAAAACGTTAGCTAACTAGTGCCATTTCCCTTAAATTAGCTAAAATTGAGCTCTGATATTCAGATCGGACCTTTGGGTCACTCGGAAGGTGGTGGAATAATACATTTGTGTCACTTTGTCTTGGCTGATTAGATATACAGCCAAGTACACAATGTTCTGATGCAACTCCCAACGATACTTCCGGGTTTCTTCCCACTGCAGCCTCGACTTCGCTTTAAAAATGGCGGCCGCGTGAAATCAGTCTATGCAGAGAGCAGGAGATACAGACATTCTGAGAGCAGTTTTCCTTATCAGAATCCTCCGAATCTCACCATGGTCATAAGGATGACAGTGTAGGTCCACTGCTGAAAATAATAAACACAATAACAAAACCAAATAACTGTCAAGAAGTAGTGCACGCTTTTATTTCTGTAATGCACTGAATTCTATGAAGTTCAAGCAGAGACATCAGAACGCACATCTTGTAGGTACTGTTTGAGTTGTTGACTCCTATAAATCATAGAAATACCATAATATGTTTGTAGAAATTGAAGAAAAATGCTAAGTAAACATGTTTATCTCAAAAACAATGCTAAAATTAGATTTTTTCTTTTGAAAATGTGCATTCCCTGTCGGTATGTCTGTCTTTGTTTTTGGTCTTTATAATCTGCCCACTGCCAGTTTACCCAGTTGTATTTCATCACCCGAGCTGCCTTGGTGGAAAACACAGCATATTTCTTTTCAGTCAGGAATGCTAAATCAATGTATGTGACACGGCCGAAAACCATATTTGTTGTGACTTAGTCACAATTCGAATATGCTTAATTTACTTTCAAGATCTGAGTTAAACTATCTGCTGCAGCTTTCAGTATGGCAATAAGTGTCACTTAAAACGGTATTCAAACTTACATTGGTAGCATTAACATTGAAAAAATACATAATCAGTATCTGAGGTGATCATTGTCATAGTAGATTTATGCTGTTGTTCCACCGTGAGCAATAGATAGTTTCCAGAGTTCAACTGGAAGATTTTTTTCTACTGGTTCAGATTTTTACTTTCCCTGAAAAAAAAAAATTGACTGGCCCCACCAAAAATAAAACCCTGTTCAAAAATTTCTTAGCCTCATATTTTAAATTGTGTCAAAAATAATGTCTGTAAAAGGACACCTTTCACCCCGCTCACAGACAGTTTTCTCTCCTGCCCTCCGGCAGGCGCTTCAGGCTCCCCCGGACAAAAAACCAGCAGACTGAGGAACAGCTTTTTCCCCAGAGCTGTCTGCCTCCTGAACTCTGCCCCACACTGACTCTTTTGCCCCCCCAATACACCCCCCACTCTCCTCTAACTTAAACTCCTCGCAATAACTGCACTGTTTAACATTTGCACATTTAAAATTTGCACATTCACTGCACCACATTGAACTGTTTACTTATTGAACTGTACGTACCCACTGCATATGGGCATTTGTAATTATGTACACACCCACTATAAATATACACTTGTAATCATGCTTATAAATCTGCAGACTACTGACTATTAATAGCAACCTGTACATATATTCATATATTGTAACATATACACTTGTAATCATGTTCATCTATCCCTGTACATATATTCATATATTGTAACATATACACTTGTTATCATGTTTATCTATCTGCACACTACTGTTTATTAATAGCAACCTGCACATATATTCATATATTGTAAATCTGTTCATAGCTTATCCAACCTGTATATAATGTTCATAATACATCCATCTGTAAATATCACCATAGTTTTCTATAACTGCACTTTATAACTTATTCCTGTATCCTGCACTTGCTGCTATTGCACTGCTGGTTAGACCTAAACTGCATTTCGTTGCATTGTACTTGTACATGTGTAATGACAATAAAGTTGAATCTAATCTAAATCTATAATTTAAATATTTAAAAAATGTTAAGAAATAAGTATGCTGAGCTAAATTCAAAGTGTCATGCAAACAAAATGAGCAGTATGAAAATGTGTAGATATTATATTGCAGTTCTAAATTATTTAAGAAAAGGTGGTAGACTGTGCAAAACATCACTTCATTTTTTGGTCATGTTGTACCCACATAAATGTCTGCTTCCAAGACGTTAGAAACAGATGTTTTCTTTTAGACTCATAATATATATAAAAAAAACAATGTGCCGACAACATCTAATTAGATAAGAGGAACCAAAAAAGCAATATCGTGTTACATCATGTTACATCACAGAGAAGGTAGCATATAAAGGTTTAAAAACAAACGGTTTCTTGATTTTAAGACATTATTTTAATATATTTTATATATTTATTATTTTTATAATTTTAATATTTGCATGCAATTGATAAACAGTCGTAGGTAAATTTAACTTTAGTGACAAGGCAACACTGGCCCAATCGGGCCAGTAACAATCTTGTCTACTGTTTCAAGCATATCACATGCTGGCTCCGGGCCCTGGTTTCTAAGGGTGCTTTCACACCTACACTTTTGTTTCGGAACGTATCTCGTTTGCCCAGTTAGCGCGGTTCGTTTGGCATATGTGAACAGGGCAATCGCGCTCTGTTCCGCGCCAAAGTAATCGCTCCGAGATCGCTTGAGTGAGGTGGTCTCGGCTCGATTGAAACGAACCCTGGAGCGGTTCGATTGCAGTGAGAAAGCGATCCGATCCGAGCGCGGTTATATCACAGTGTTTTATGGATATGTAATAGGCTTACGGCTATATGAAGAGAGAATTATGAGCAGGGCGGGAAGTTTCGCGAGTCTCCGGATGCCCGCAAACGAGTGATGATCTCCCGGTAATCTTGCGTCTCCCTCCCGGTCATCAAATAGGCTACGTCGCACACCCTTCTCACCCCTCCCCACCGCATCTCTCCTTAGACACGTCGCGCGCGCTCACCCTGTCAATCACCATCAAACCCCCACCTCTCCTGACAGCTGAGCGGGACGCTGCAAAATAAACCCTGACACTCTGACCAATGTAAGGAGAGTTTACTCGCACGTGACTTGTTTTAGCTCTTTTGGTCCGATTAGAAACTTTGCAATGTGAAAGCGAACCGCTCCAAGAGCAAAGAGCAACAATGTAACAATTGTAATCTCTGTTTCGGAACAACTGAATCGATTCACAGGTGTGAAAGCACCCTAAAATAGCAATTTCTGGTGATGGGTCTTACAAAAACTCCTCTTAACATGGAAAATATTCCTTTTGTCGTGTGTAGTTGGGACATGGTGTAGGTTCAATACTCAGGCATGCTCGCTCGTGTTGGTGTTGTCAATCTGGGGCCGGGTGAAAAAGTGTTTTGATTTTGGATTGCAATACCTAGTTCCACCACTGGGTGTCAATCTTACAAACTGCACCTTTAAATGTATTCTTGCAAATAAACAAAAGTAAACCCTTTAAAGTAATGAATGTCTACAGCCCGACTCATTCTGTTGGTCATTCAGTCAACTGTGGCCTCTGGTAGATTTAAGTGAGAACAGCAGGCACGAATGGGACTCGCAAGAGAAATTTGAGATCTCAAAAAGCATATACAGCGGCCTCTAGTGGACTCGCGAAAACTTAAATTGCAAAGAAACAGATCTCCTGGGATATATTTGGCGCTCTCCAGGAATGTATATAAGGCTACATTTTCAGAGTGAGCCTGGGTTGAACACATTCAACCCATGTCTGTATGCATCTCCCACATAACAATATGGCAACCCTTGGTAATCTCATCTCCACTTACTATAATAACACGCTGACAACTGTCTGTATTCTGTTTAGTGCTTAATGAGTTTACAAGGAAATATATGAAACAAACGTGTGCATGTGTTCTCACAGGGAGTCTGGACTGGTTGTGCTGTAAGACTCTGCAGTGTGGCGTGAGCTGTGTTATTCAGGACCTGACCCTTTGCACTGACCTCACTGACTGCCCTGAGATACAGTTGCTGAAGGAGACGTTTCTGCTTCTTAAACCCTCGCTGGATTTTAGCGACGGCCGCGTGGGTAAGCATTGACCACCGGGGCTACTATTAGCTGCATAATTTGTGTGTAAATTTACTGACTTTACACTTCATCTTAAAATGTCTTCAGATATTGATTCGTTGTTTCTGTGTGATCTACTGCGCAATGCATTTCAGAAAAAAGCCAGTTTAACAAATTGTATTCATCCATTCATTCATTCATTCATTTATTTTGTTTTAGGCTTAGTCCCTTTATTAATCTGGGGTCACCACAGCGGAATGAACCACCAACTTATCCTGCAAATGTTTTTAACGCAGTGGATGCCCTCCCAGCTGCAACACAAATGCTATTATTACTGAAATTGAAATATATTTTTTATTGTTAGTTAAATATAAACATTTAAATCATAAACAATTTATTTGTCAGGTTGATTATTTAGTATTTTTGAAAAATTCTCCCTTTTCTTTCTCTTTTCAAATTCTTCCTAAATACTTTAAGGATTTACAAATTTTATTTTACAAATATTTTCTCTCTTTTTTTGACAGAAAAACAAATCTTCCACTTCAAACTTTATTGCCATTTAACATAAAAACATGTCAAATCTGCCACAATGTTACAGGTTTGTTTCCCCTTGACTAATTCTTTCTGTTTTCTGATAGATCCCTCGCTGCTAGTGACAGAGATCTTTGCCAGGCTACAGGGTCTTGCAGATCATTACCCCTCGATGATTGGTCAACTGTGTTCTCAATGTATGGACTGGTTTGAATCCTATTCTGACCCATTACTTGTGCCCAAATGCAGCTTCTTTGAAGCCCCTGGTGGCCCACTAAAGAGCACCCTCAGAGGATTCACTAAAGGTGACACCCTAAAAATAGTTCAATCTTAGTTTTGAACATTTTATATTTGTTTTTATTTATTCTATATTTATTATTATTGATATTATTTAGATTTTGTTAAAAGAAACTGTTTAAACATGTTTTTGTAAATCAGCTTAGTGTCATTAAATAATAATATAATAAATAAAATAGAAATACTTATATATATATATATATATATATATATATATATATATATATATATATATATATATATATATGTTTTTTTGTTGCTGTTTGTAGGGGTGAGGACTGTTGTTTTGTGTAATTATAATAATATAATAATATTATAATAATTAATAACATCATATATAGTTAAAGTCAGAATTATTAGCCCCCTTTGGATTTTTTTTTTATATATTTCCCAAATGATGTATGTAGATTATATATTCCCTAAGTAATGTTTAACAGAGCAAGGACATTTTCACAGTATGTCTGATAATATATTTTTCTCTGGAGAAAGTTTCATTCCTTTTATTTAATCTAGAATTAAAGCAGTTTGTAATTTTTTAAACACCATTTTAAGGACAAAATGATTAGCCCCTTTAAGCTATATTTTTTTCGATTGTCTACAGAACAAACCATCATTATACAATAACTTGCCTAATTACCCTAACCTGCCTAGTTAACCTAGTTAAGCCTTTAAATGTCACTTAATAGAAGTGTCTTGAAAAAATATCTAGTCAAATATTATTTACTGTCATCATGGCATAGACAAAATAATTCAGTTATTAGAAATGAGTTATTAAAACTATTATGTTTAGAAATGTGTTGAAAAAAATCTGCTCTCCGGAAAAAAAAATAATTCCAATAATTCAATAATTCAGGGGGGCTAATAATTCTGGCTTCAGCTGTATGTATTAATTCTTTTATTGTTATTGTTATTACTTTATTTTTCATAAAAAGAAGCTCTTCAAACATGCTTTTGCTAATCTGCCTAGTGTCATTTCATAGCAATATGTATTTTTTTTCTTGCTGTTTGTAGGGGTGAAGGCTGTTGTTCTGTGCTCAAAGAGGAAGCTGCTGTTAGCAGGTTCAGAGGATGGACTGATCATAGTCTGGAGTCTAAACAATCTGCAGCCTCTTCACACTCTTTCTGGACATAAAGGTACTGTAGAAACTAAGAGTGACACAGCCCTTTTTTCTCTGTCTTAATTCTAAACAAAATCTATGGGAAACTTTTTTTTAAAAATAAACATATATTTTTAATTAAATTATCAATTAAATTAAGTATTCTGTATACAATGCAAAGCAACATTAAGAGAAATGATTCCAGTCACCATTAACGCATGTCACAATATTGGGACTTTTCACTTCTCTAAAAATGCTCTAGGATGCTCACTATTCAAGTATGTGAACATCTATTTTTTTTCTTGATCTGTAATTACTTGTTCTGTTTGTAGCCGGGGTGCTGTCCCTGAAGCTGACGGACAAAACCAATAACTGTTTGTCTACTGGGCTCGATGGGACTCTGAGAAAATGGTGTCTGATAAGTGGACTGCAGCTTTTCTGCATCACTGATGCCGTTTCTGTCCAAACACACAGCCCTACACACATCCATATGAATGAAGAAAGGAAGATCATCATAACCAACCCAAGCAGCCAAGTGAGACAAATAAATTCAATACTTTTTCCTCCTTAAAGCAGGGGTGGCCTAACTATTTTTCTATAAAGGGCCAAAAACCAAACTTGATTGAGGCCTGCGGGCCGAATACATACCAAACCGTATTACAATACATTTGCCTAGGGGAATTTCTCAATTTATTTGGTGACATAAAAAAAAACAAGAAAAAGTTTAAATCATATCATCTAACACAGTATCATTTTTAACATTTTATAATAATCTTATTACAGTATAAACATAAACATTCCATTCATAACACATTAGAGATCAAAGCTGAATACACTAGTTGAGCTGCTCCTCCCTTTCCTTTGTTTTGCTCACAGATACACTGTACAACAAACTATCATTTACATAATGTTAATTCCTGTGTGTGTGTGTGTGTCACGTACTGTACCTTGGTGTTAAGCGGGACTGAGCCAGGGCAATCACAGTGATGATGTCGGCTTGTCTCCTCCAAAAACAGCTTCTGCAGACGTCGCGTGATGTTCTGAACGCTTAAAATACATTTTTTTTTCTGCAGACAGACGCGAGTCGCTTTCTGTATGTCTAATACCAAAAGGTTTAGTAAAATCAGAATGACCGTGATATGCGTACATCATTTCATTTCGGGAGGAGGAGAAGGCATGGAGGTAGTGGTTTTTATATTAATATAGAAAATAATCATTTTTGAAATATATTTTGAAATTACTAAATACATTTTTAAAATAGCAAAATGCCAACAACGCACCTAAACTCACCTCTTTTTTAGACCAGAACACTCACGAGTCCAAAGTGACACAAATGGATTTGCTATTTAAACAACGTGGTGCAAAACATGAACATTACTGTTGAAATAGTCTAAAAATAGCAATAAATTGTGCCTTATTGCACCGGGTGTATGATAGGGCCCAATATGACAGTTGGTATAAACATGCAGAAAATCTCATTCACATTCATGACATGTCAAGTCACGATTATAAATGTTTAATATCACCTATTTAAGAAAACTGTTATCGATTTGGTAGCATACACAGCAAAAATAACTAAATAAAACTAATACTAGCCCACAACATTCTAGGTTTTACAGTACTTTTGATCAAATAAATACAGGCAGACTTTTCACTATGATAACATCCCCAATGTTGTCAATTTATATGTTCGGATTTCCTTCTCCATCCTTTCATGTGTAGGTTAAAGCTTGGGATTTGGACACTGCAGAGCCTCTGTTTGAGCTGACCGCAGTGATTGGTTCTGTTCTTGGCATTGTGGAAGATGAAATAGCGTGCATATGCAGTGAGGCGATACTCTGCTTTTATGACATATCCACCGGCACTCAGACTTCCCAGACCCTCCTGCCCTACTCTGCCGGACACCACAACATCACCTGCTGTCTCACACTCACCAAACACTCCAAGATACTCATTGCTTTTGGGGAAAGCCGTCTACATTCGGTTTGTACGCTACCTTTTTTCAGAAAAGTCCAGGCAAAATGTATTATTTCAGTGTTATTCAAAGGATTTGTGTTTGTGTGTGTGCAGGTGTGGAGCCATGAAATGGAGTCTGTGATTGATCTTCCATCTCCAGCTCTCTTTCTCAGAACATCTGAGGATGAAAAACTGCTGCTTGCAGGTGCATTTCATCTCATTGTCTGGATAGTTTTTCTCATTTCATTGATCTTTTCTCTCATTTATTAATTATCCTTTATGCGTGCACTAATAACACCACAATTTTGATCTCTCATTCTTACAATAATCATCTATTACTGTTTGTTACTGGTTGAGCCAGCATTGATTAGATGGTAGGCGAGGCAGTGGCGCAGTAGGTAGTGCTCAGTTGGCGTTTCTGTGTGGAGTTTGCATGTTCTCCCTGCGTTCGCGTGGGTTTCCTCCGGGTGCTCCGGCTTCCCCCACAGTCCAAAGACATGCGGTACAGGTGAATTGGGTTGGCTAAATTGTCCGTAAATTGTGTGTGTGTGGATGATTCCCAGAGATGGGTTGCGGCTGGAAGGGCATCCACTGCGTAAAAACTTGCTGGATAAGTTGGCGGTTCATTCCGCTGTGGCGACCCCGGATTAATAAAGGGACTAAGCCAACAAGAAAATGATTAGATGGTAGGATTTGATATAAAGGCTGATCATGAAAACTGGGCAAGATGGAGGCTGAAGTTTCCAGCTTTGTTGTTTGCACTTGAAAAAAAAAAAAAAGAAAAAAAGAAAAAAAGAAAACCATTTTTTGCAGTGTGTATTCGCTGTTTTATTTTGGATTAGCATATATTTGAATAATTAATTACAATTCTGGAATTATATTAATTAGAATATAATTAATTATAATATAATGAATTCGCAACACTGGAGTAGAGAGGGATATTGCTCTTTACACACAAAGTAAGCCTACCTGAAATTATAAATTAGAAAAGGCTCAATAATACATTGGACAGATCCTCAACGCGCAGATTTCTTCTCTTTGTGCTGGTAAGTTTTGGAATAGTCCGCAGATACCGGAGGGCTGCGTGCTGTGTCTTAATGATGCATCAAGAGCTTCATTCACACACCGGATTAAATTAATGAAAGTGAAACTGACGGGCGCATGAGGATTTTCATTAACAGAAAATTATTTAGCCCAATATAGGCGACTCTGAAACTGTATATATTTTACTGTAATTTTATATATATATATTAATATATTATTAAACAGACAAGGTTGTGTCTCGAGCGCATGACAGTGTGTGTGCGTCTTCAGCGGTAGTAAGGAAGGAGGGCTGCTCAGTAATGCAAAACGCCAGTTCGGATGTGGATCTTTGTCGTTATAAAATGACATTTAAAAACTACGACCTATTGTTGTAAACAGGGCCTGAGTGTGTAATTTTTGCGAGCGGATTTGCAACGGGGGTGGGGCGAAGGATCGCGATGCCTGCATTCGTCTATCGGCCCAAAACTGTGTTCTTTGGGGGGTTTTTTGTCGACAACACGAACGTTATCAACATAACTCACTGGAAATCCAAAATACTTCCACACCGGCAACTTCATTGAAAGAGGAGAGGGTTTAAGCTCTGTCGACGGGTCTCCTGCATCTGCAGTTCAACAAGCACTTTAACAAGCGTGTTTTTTTCTGCTTGGCAAGTTAAGCTGACATGACATGGGAGCGTGACAGCATCGACGATTCCATTTTTTTGATTCGATAATCGAAATTGAGCATGAACTTTGATCGATTTCGATTTTAAATCGAAATCGTGACACCCTTACTGTCTATGGTATGATAAGAGAGCTCTCAGATATCATCTAAAATATCCCTATTTGTGTTCTGAAGATGACCGGTAAGGTTTAGATAAGGTTTTAGGGGATTCGAACAATGTCGCAGAATTTTTTCATCTTGAGTGAACTAACCCTTTAAATAAAACATTGCCTTTAATTTGTACACTTCACTGATGTACCTGTATTTTTTATTACATTGAAGGATGTGACAGAACATTGTGCGTGTTCCTCGTGACATTGACTTCAATGCACAAGGTTCTGGATCTTCAACATGATGCATCTATCCTGTGCGCCTTGTCAAACAGCGAAGGTAGCGAAATCATCACGAGTGCCCAGGATCGTATAATACGGGTCAGTTTAATCCCCTTCTTCCCAGAAAGGTACAGTGTCCTCTCACAGTCATTATCTGGAATGGAACTTGACCTTGTTGTACTGTTGAAGGTATGGAGCGTAACCACAGGAGCCCTGCTGGACTGGATCGGTGTGATGGATTCCTCTGTGTCCTCATTGGCTGTACATCAGCGCTTTATTATTTCCGCCTCTGTTATTGTCAACCAGCTTAAAGTATGGCAGCTTGACCACAACACCACGCACAGGAACAAGAGTTTCATCCCCGCATACTGCCCCTTGGCAGTCCTGTCGAAAGATGGGGATACTGTATTCTATGTCAAGGAGGGAAATAAAACCGAGGTTTTCACCTGGAGCTGTTCGGAAGGTGAAACATGTAATAAAAGGATATTATTTTCCTTTTTAGTATTCATCAGGGTTCCCACAGGTTATGGAATGACATGATATTTTAAAAGTTCTATTCCAGACATTGGAAGTAGGGGAATTTTATATTTGTTTGTCCAATTCATGGAGCTTTTGTTTGTTGTTTTCAATTTTAGTTTGCATTTATCAAATATTTTGTATCACTGTTCTTATGGTTAAACTGTTATTAGCTTCATTTGATGCCTATCAACTGGTAGTCATTCATTCATTTCGGCTTAGTCCATTTATTAATCAAGGGTCGCCTCAGTGGAATGAACCGCCAACTTATCCAGCATGTTTTTTTGCAGTGGATGCCCATCCAGCTGCAACCCAACAATCTGAAACACCCATACACTTTGGTGGGGACGGGTGAATAAAATAAATTGGCCAATGTCAAGAGCAAACTTACACCCTTGCTTCAAATGGTGTTTAAAAAGCAGACGACAGAAAAACTAAATGTAAAGTTTTTTAAAAATTTAAAGTTTATAAAAGTCTTCCCATTGATCCAGTGAGCAAGCCTGATCACCAACCGGTGACCTACTCACACCTGCGCTTCTCCACGATGGACGTCCAGTCTTCTCCAGCCTGCGGCACCTAGACTTCAACTTTACACAAGAAGTTTGGCCAAAAGAGAAATGGTCGTGCCCAACTAAGCCTGGTTTCTCTCAAGGGTTTTTTCCTTCACTTTTGTCAATTGGTGAAATGTCTTCCTTACCGCTGGCTTGCTTTCTTTGGGACTTTGGGAGTTGCGCATTTATGGACTTGCTCTTCAGTGTTTGGACTTTCAGCAGTGAAAATTAAACCACACTGAACTGAACTATGAAAACAAGACTGACACAGTTTCAATTTACTAGAACTTCTGTTAAGCTGCTTGGACACAATATACAAACTATTAAGTTAACTTAATTGATTTGTGTGGAACCCAACATTTTTACAGTGTAGTTTTTATACTTTATAATTATAAGGCAACAAGTTTACTCTCTTTTCTAAGTTAAGTCAACTAATCGCATTTTACAGATTGATATCAGGAAAGAACTGTAAAATACCGGAGAATCACGGGAAAAATGGGAGGGTTGACAGGTATGGTCTAAACATCTTGGCTTAATCAAAGCTAAATTTGGGCTGGCATTGAAAATCTAATAGACGTCTAAGAATTGGCCAAAGCTAGACTAGTCATCTGAAAGACTACACATAAAGTCTGTCTAATCTGCTTATTTGACGACTAGTTTACAGGCAAGTTTAGCCTTGTTTTAGCAAAGCTGTCTACGTTTAGATGTCTATTAGACGTCTATTAAACACAAAATTGTTTGCTGGTCTCCGGGTGCTCCGGTTTCCCCCACAGTCTAAAGACATGCGCTATAGGTAAATTGAATAAACTAAATTGGTCATAGTGTATGTGTGTGAATGAATGTTTCCCAGTCATGGGTTGTAGCTGAAAGGGCATCCACTGTGTAAACTGAGCCAAAGGAAATTGAATGAATGTTTTCATAGTCGCTATTGAAGTCCTGTGAAATGATACTGTTACAAACCCCTGATGTTAGTCTAGGGTTGTGGGGTTTGACATTTATTTAATTAAAATATATTTATATAAAGAGTGAATGAGTGGAAAGACAACCAAAGTAATGCCAAAACATGTGTGCTTTTATTTACAATCCCAAAGTGAACAACAACAACGAATTAATCAACAATAAAGAAAAAGTAAGTAAGGCAAAAATATACTATTTACAATATGTACAACACTGAAACAAATAAAGACGGGAAAAACAAGAGAGCTGGCAGAAGGGACGCAGGCAGCGCTAAAGAAATGAAAAGAACAAAACCCAAACTAAATCTAACTTCCCAGAAGCATCTAGCTAACTAACTATGTGAAAAACAGTATAATTAACACACAAAGATCTTCCGAGTCCTAACTATCTACTCTATCTATCTATCCAAAAAGTACAAGGAGTGGCGCTCGCCCCTAACCGAGAGGGTGCTCGCTGCAGAGCCATTTGAGGAGAGCTGAGCTCCAGCGAGGGGGAGCATGAGCTGTCGCTCCTCCTCCTGTAAGCTGTTTTAATGCGTACACCAACCCCACCCCTAACCCTACCCCCAGTGACATCACTCATAGAAGAAGTGCAAAAAAGGTGGAGCTCAAGCTTAAGCTCCTCCTCGCTGGAGCTCAGCTCTCCTCAAATGGCTCTGCAGCGAGCACCACTTGCCCTAACCTAGTGTACTAGACAGCAGAGTAGTCCTATGTGTTGCGAAATGTATGTCACGTGACCTTCTTACCTGTCCGCTTCGTCACTCTAAATCTATTTAAATATTGTGCAAAACACAACAATGGCTTGTATTTCGTTCATAATAGGTTATGGAAATTCAGCTTTTTAGAGTGGGAACCCTGATTCATATGCAAAATGTCTAAATTATGAAGTCCTCTTGCCTAAATTGTTCACGTGTCTTCCAGGTCTGCAGTTAGACAGCATGGACGTTTCCTCAGAGGTGTGCTGTATGGAATTAGCCCAGCAGAAACGGCTCCTCTTCTGCGGTCTGCACACTGGAACCATCTTTATTTACCCGCTTGACTTTATCCCAGAAACCTTGTGCCTACCGCCTCCGGAAAGCCTACCAATGGTACGCAGCATGGCCATCAGCCCACGAGAGGACAAAATGGCCGTCGCATATGAGGATGCCGTCTGTCTGTTTGAGATTACAGCGAGGGACAGCTTCCCTTGCGTCGATGGACCATTTGAAAGGTACTCGCTTGACCTGTTACATTCCTCAATCTCCGCCATGGCTTTGTTGTCCGACTGCAGGCTGCTGTATGGGACGTTTGGCGGCGAAGTGGTGATCTACGACTTTAAAAGCGCCACAGCAGCAGAGCTGGATCACCACGGTGCAGCCATAACCTGCATCACCATGAGCAACTGGGATGCGCAGGCACTGATTGGCTCTCAGGACTGTGTTCAGAAGCTGTGGAATTTGAGTCCCGTCTTACTGAATCACACCATGGAGTACAAGGTGAGGGTTCACCATTTGCTTTCATTTCATAAGCCTTTTAAATGAAAAACAAAGCACTTTTTTTGCTTTAAAGTGTGAACATGCACAAAATACATTTTGCTGCTTGTTCAAACTACTTATTTAAAATGAGTTGGAAACTGTGCAATTCTTCATTTTTTTTAAAGGAGAACTTAATAGTTTTATGTTCAATCTACTCAACTTAATCGATTAAAGAAAACACAAATTTTTGGTTTGGGAAAACACAAACTTAATTTTTTTTACAGTGTATGAAATGTTAACAATGTGATACACAAACCTTCATTTGACTGTTGTTGGTATGCAGTGGTCCCTCGCTATAACACGTTCACCTTTCGTGGCCTCCAGTTTTGCAGATTTTTTTCAAGATGTCCTCGCTGCTGCCAGCAGCTTGATGACAAAGGCGATCGTCAACTGCATAGTGGACCTTGTACCAACCACTAAGGTAACCCCAATCGTCACAGTAGCATGGGCTTTAGGGTAGGGGGAGGTGTAGGCTTTTGTCAACTTCGTAGTGGTCCTTGTACCGCGCCCACTAAGGTAGCGCTCATGCTTCTGTGATGGTTGGGTTTAGGGTAGGGGAGGTGTAGGCGATCGTCAACTACATAGTGGACCTTGTACCACCCACTAAGGTAGCGCCCATGTTAAGGGTAGCGGGAGGCGTAGGCTATCATCAACTACGTAGTGGACTTTGTACCGCCCACTAAGGTAGCGCTCATGCTACTGTGATGGTTGGGTTTAGGGTAGTGGGAGGTGTAGGCGATCGTCAACTACGTAGTGGACCTTGTACCGCCCACCAAGGTAACGCATATGCTACTTTGATGGTTTGATTGAGGTTGGGGGGAGGCGAGGCTATCGTTAACTACGTTGTGAACCTTGTACCGCTCACTAAAGGCTGATTTATACTTCTGCGTCAAACGCCGGCGTATGCTACGGCGCTGACGCATAGCCCTTCGCCGTGGCCGTCGGCGTGGCTGACGTGCACCTCTCAAAAATTGTAACTACACGTCGCAACGACGTGTAGCGCAAGCTCTGTGATTGGTCGGCTTGGTAGCGCTGATGAGTCTGGGCGGGACCGAGAGCAGCGCGAATGGCGCGAGCGATTGTTTACAAGTGTGGAGTCCCGTGAAGGAGCTCCGAATGGAAAGTTTTGTTTTGTGTTTACCTCATAGTTAAAGTTGTTGCACGTCCGCCGGTTCCTGCCTCAAAATGAGCGAGTTTTAGTCACTTGCACAACCAGGAAGTGTTCAGGAAACGCAAAACAGAAGCGAAGAAACTCGACACAGAGGAACATTTACACCTCACTGCCAACTAGCGTTTCGGAAGTGTTAATGCAGACCAACAGAGACATCGCGCAGAAGTATAAATGCACAGCTGCGCGCATTGCCTACGTCGGTCACTTGACGCAGAAGTATAAATCAGGCTTAAGGTAATGCCCATGGTACTGTGATGGTTGAGAAAGGTGTAGCCAATCGCCAACTACGTAGTGGACCTGGTCAACATCGTCATCAAGCTGCGGGCTGCAGCTTGGACTGTCAAAATTTTTTTGTGCACTTTGACATGCTTTTTTTTGACAGCACATTGTGTTCTGCCCCCTAATTGGCTGTAGACTATTGTCAATCAATCTCCTTCGTGTCCCCTGTACAGTACAGAATGCGTTCAGCTTGCCAAATTAACATAAATCTTTGATCGCTAGCAGTGTGAGTTCCAACAAGGATGTGAAAAGGGTTGTAACTGTCCGCAGCAAGACAAGGGATGGGTACCGAAACTCTGTACTTTATCGATATCGTTGCTAAATTATAAAAGACCGAAGTATCGATTAGCTCTGACATTAACGGTTCTGCTGTCAGTGCTGGATAATTGTTGCTGAGTAAACATTAGTTACAGTAGCATAATTTAACTGACCAACCTTTTCTAATTTGCTATATTTAATATTCGTCTGCACAGTTGGCAATCACAAATGAGAAATGCCAGTGTTTTTGCACAGACTGTAAAAGATATGGATGGAGTATCAGTGATGTCATTCATAGGTTTCTGAAGAATGCAAAAGATGCTACAAGTAGGCGTGGCCTACCGTCGCCATTTTGTTTGCGTGTCTTCGCACCGACTGGGGGATACCAAACAAGGTCAAAGAGGCGGAGCTACAGACCGCCTGCAAGCATTTTGCTTAGACAGGCTTTTATTTGGGAGAAACGCCTAATACTTACCTGTGACTCGTTTGTGTTCTGACCACATGTGATTGGTTGTTCACTATATCCAGGGTTCAACGCTAAGGATTTTTTTTCTACTGGCCCGATCGGACCAGTGGTTCAGATTTTTACTTGCCCTGCCAATATTTTCACTGGCCCTCCCAAAAAAAAGTTAATAGTTAATCCTTAGCCACAAATTTAAAAAAGAAATGTGTCAAAATGTTTGTAAATCTAGAATTTAATTATTTAAAAATGTTAATAAATGTGTAATGAGCAAAATTCAAAGTGTTTTGCAAACAAAAGTAGCAAAACAAAAGATGGCTGACCTGCCAAAAACTGACGGCAAACTGTACAACACATCACTTAATTTTTTTAGTCGTGGCGTACCCTCATAAATGTTTGCTTCCAAGAAGTTAAAAACAAATGTTTTCCTTTAGCATCATCACTTGATGTTGCCGCCATGTTGATGTCTCTTCACTGTACTGGTTGTTACAAAAAAAATAACGTGCTCACAACATCCAATAAGAGGAACCGAGAAGGTAGCATTTGAAGACTTAAAAACACAAACGGTTTCTCGATTCTGACTGTTTTTGCACACAATTGACAAATAGTCACAGGCAAATTAAACTGTAGTGACAGGGCATCAGTGGCCCAATCGGGCTAGTAACGATCCTATCAACTGTCCCGAGCATCTCACACGCTGGCCCCGGGCCATTGGGCAGTCCTTATTGTTGAGCCCTGATATCAATAAAATGTTTAGACTTTTCAAAACACTGTTGTAATACATTTAGGCCACTATTGCTCTTATGAAGTTTTTCTACAGGAGAACACAAATTTCTTCTAAACACTTAAATTATAGTCTGTGTTAGTAAATGCAGGGCTGTTTATGAAATCCAGGCATAAGTATGTTATACGAGTATTTAATTTCACTCGCCTGGGAAATGGAGGCCACGTGAATGGTTTGTGAGCACAATAAAGTGCACACAGCATGAAATCATCTGATAATTGTAAGAAAAAAATTCCAAAAGGCAACTGACTGTGTAAAGAAACATTAACCAAAACCAAAATACGATGTATATGTCGAGTTTAGCGACTAATCAGCCAGAATCAGCGGAGGTGAAGGGACAGCGAGCAGCGAGACCTAGCTCTCACTCAAGTGGCCACGCCCTTGAGTGACAAGGAAACAGATGAGTTATAAAAAAAAATCCACCCCCCTCACAGTTGTCATGAAGAGTAAAATTAGCTATATAAACCAAAATCATTCTTTGTACCAGGCTATAAACAACTTTTTTTCTGCTGTAAAGTTGGCCATTTTAACAGTGGGGTCAATAAAAATTTGCTCTATTATTGAGCCAGGACTAGCAGAATTTCGATGAATTGCAGTTTCAGTTACTTCCGTATTTGCTTCATGAGGCACAGCGGGAGGTTGCCTCTTGTGTTTTTGCCCAATAATACAACGGCGAGAACGTCAAGTAAAAAACCTTCACAATTCTCGACTGTGCACATGCACTCCACTTAAACCAGACCGTCTGGCACCAACAACCATGCCATGTTCAAAGTCACTTAAATTACCTTTCTTTCCCATTCTGATGCTCAGTTTGAACCGCTGCAGATCATCTTGACCATGTTTACATGCCTAAATGCATCGAGTTGCTGCCATGTGATTGGCTGATTAGAAATTTGCGTTTATTATGTGTACCTAATAAAGTGGCCAGTGAGTGTGTATATATATATATATATATATATATATATATATATATATATATATATATATATATATATATATATATACATTTATTTATTATGTGTGTGTGTGTTTGTGTGTGTGTGTGCGCGTGTGTCAACAATCATTTTAATTTTTTTTTTCTCTTTCATTTTCAAGGGCTTTTATTTTGAAGGAGTTCTATGTGCTGTCTTCTCAATAAATGATAAATACGTGTTCACTGGATCCTTGGACAAAACCGTCAAAGTCTGGGATGTTTCGAGTGGTGAGGACTGTTTAGTTTTGTGCATAAAGCTAAATGTTTAAGACAAAATGGTTTTAAAGGTGGGGTATCATGACATTTCTGCATTCAGAGTTATTTAAAGTGTTAAAGAGTTGGATTGTTCCACAAATCATAGACCAAGTGCTTATAAACTATTTGCACATATGACTTCTTATTTCTTTTGTCAAAAATCGCATTTGCAGGTTGGAGCTCGGTTCATACATTGTTTTATCATGGCTTTAGCTGACATCATAAAGAGTGGAACTCACCATACGGCTACTTCTCACGGTAGAGTGACTCTTTGGAAGTGACTGCAAAGGGAAGTTGACTTAGATGCACTACTACTCTTTAGACAGTCAAGATTAATATGAAAATGCGCAAAAAAAAATCATGATACCCCCCTTAAAAAACATATGCCTTCCTTATAATACATTTTCTCTGATTCATCTGCTTGACTTTAGTCATTTCATTACAGGTTGTTTGCTGTATATCCAGTACGTCTACTCTCCGGTCATAAGGATGATGCCACACAAGGATGGATTTGTAGCTGTATCCCAGCATGGCTCATTCATCAAGGAAGGTTTTCGCTGTCCAGACAGCCTCAAGCCTGGATATAACCCCCTCCGGAACTTCCAAGTACATTACAAAGTCACTTCACGAGACAAAAGTCTGAACGTTCCACACAGCGTGATCAATGAGCTGCCAGATTACAACCCTGCTCAGTTCAACTTCATTGGCATCGGTCTGATCAAATCCAAACCATCCAATACGTGCGTTCTCCTCTAAGTACATTCTACATCGCAAACCTCTTATAACTAGGCCCACACTTATTCTGCGTGCAGATTTACTAAAGCTGCGTCCCAGAATCGCATACTTATGCCTTATTCTATGCCATTTTGTAGTATAAATAGTGTAAGTAGTGTGTTCACATTGAAAACACTAAAAATAATAAGTGCACTTTAATTACCCGGATGATGCACTCATTCAGCCGCTAAAACGAAGTGTGTTATGATGGACACTTCACACACTCAACGACCGCAGGTTTGCTCACGTAGCGGAAGGGGCGGAGCTATCAGACTCACATATTGGATAACTTTATTTATTTTGGATTGTGAAAGCAAAATTCTTCTACGACAGGGATTATAGCATCTCCTAATGGTGAATGCGGTTATACTCATAGCAGATATTATTTGATAGTTTGATCATTTATTTCACTGATTTGGCAACCGTCAAACGTCTTCGGGGAAATGGTTTGAATTTCCGCTTAGTATAAGAAACATGAGTTTGCCATTTGGGACAACACTACATACATTTACTATTCTGTTGAGTGTGTAAGTGCATAGTGCATGAGTGTATAGTGTGCCATATGAGACGCAGCTAAAGGCTTTTTCGCCCATCATCGAGTCAATTTACTGTAAAAAAAAAAAATGCTGAGTTCCATACAATTCTAACACAAATCAACAAATCAAGTTAACTTAATCAGTTTAATAAATTCAAGTAGATTGAACATGAAACAATTTAGTTTTCCGCTTAAAAATAAAAGAATTGTCTTGTTTTAACTCATTTTAATATATACAGTAGTTTGAATAAGTAGCAAAAGTCATTTTTTAAATGTATGTAATTGTGTGTAAATATATATTTATTGATTTTTTATGAAGTGATATTACTGAGTAATAAGCAAATGTTATAGGATTTATTTACAATACAGTTTGTAAAGTAATATTTTCTGCCTTTTAATAGATCATACGAGACTTGCTTTGTTAAACAAACAAGTGGATCTAATTAGATTAGCATTGTAAACCTTAAATGTTTTAGGTTTATAGTTAAAATACTCTCATTTTGCATAAATCCGCAGATTTTATTTATTTACTTATTTATATATTTGTTTATTTAGTTGTTTATTTAGTTGTTTATTTTTTTATTTTTTGGCAAAATACTGCACAGAGTCTGTCAGGCCCTGCTTATGATACAGCACCCAACCTGTGCACTGTACTTGATTTTAAAGTCTTTGTCCTTATAATGGGCAAGAATATGCATTATGATGTTATATGTACATGTGGAAAGAAATTGTAAAATAAAGTGCTGCTAAATTAGTTTTAACACCTAGGGCTGGGCTGTTAAGATATTTATTGACCGTATACCATTGTCAAAAACGATTTTTAAAAAAGTTTGGTACTAAGCGCTATAGTTTTACTAAAATGTGGCTGTGAGCTCGTGCCTTGGAAGGAATACCAATAAGCTTAGGGTTATTTCCAATCGAAGCGCATGGTTTGCGCGCTTAAATAGGCAGCGACTTGCACATGCTTGCATTTTCCAGGCGCACCTAGTTGATAAACTTCTAAACTTTTCAGAACTTTTCAGCGCTCTGCTATTTATGTAACTAGAACGAACCAATCTGCTTCACAGTTTGAATGGAATGTACACATTTTGGTAATAATGGCAGACTAATTACCTCAGACAAACACAGAGCACCTAAACACAGCAATGCTTTTTAATTCTCTTCATGAATAAAAAGTTGTATTGGAGCTCTGAAGCAATGGTTTGTCAGTTTGTCATCCTCTGAAAATGTTCGCCTAGTAACGAGAGACGCTAGAAGTGCGGGAGCGCAAATCGCATAGAAAATGGTGAAGAATCTATGCAGCTTTTCACATGCTTTTAGACGGTTGTTTTTCGCCATCGCCACCTCAAGTCAGAATACTGACACACAGGAAAATGAGTGTTGTGACAAGCAGCAGTGACGAGATTGTAAACAAAAAAGGAGGTACAAATGTCATCAGAGTGGCTTTTTGGTTTCTTTTCTTGTGCATCCCAGCCACTAGCACCCCATCTGATAGAGTTTTTAAGCATAGGGGTAATGTAGTCATTCAACTTCACAATTTGTAATGTTGCAGTATGTATTTGAATAATGATGGCTGGTTCCTTTACTTAAAAGCTCAGATTTGATTAGAATTAGTTTTGTTGACAGAGTTTGAGGTTTACTGTATAATTATTCTAGACATCTTAGAGATGTTGATCTACCTTAAAGTTTGCTTTGGTTGTTTTGCGTTTACACTTTACCATTGCACACACTTTGTTACATTTTATTAATCAAGTTTAAGGCCCAATCTCATTTCTAATCCTTAGCTACACCCTGTGTTTTGCACGTTCACGTGAAGAGGTAGGGGTGTCCCAATTCTCTTGAAGCTTGACGGCGTAGGACTAAGGTGAAGATACCCCTTGAAACTAAGGCCCCGTTTACACTAATGCGTTTTAGTTTGAAAACGCATAAGTTTTGCTACGTTTACGCCATCCGTCCACACTACCCCGGAGTTCTTGAGCGCCGAAAACGGAGCGTTTTGGAAACGCTGGAGAGGCCGTTTTCATTCTAAATTGCTGCAGCTCCGTCTCAAAAACGGAGACATCTGAAAACGGAGGCGGGGCTGCCGTCATTCGCCTATCTGATTGGGGCTTTTCCTCAATATTAAGTAGCCCACACACACAGTTCAGTCCTGCATCCTCTCCTTGTAAGTTTAGACTTCGCAAGTTTGATCAAGGCTGCAGTCTCCCCCTCCTCAGTTTGATATGGATAACAGACTACCGAGGACACGGGTAAATCTTCAAAGGGAACAGTGTACTTTATAACTTCATTCACATCACCCTGGCTACGTTGTTTCACTTTCTCAACAATAAAATTAAAACATGATTTAAGGAACTGCCTATTTTCATTTTAATATTAGCAACTTAACAGACAGCAGAAATGTTGAGGCGTTGTGCTGCATATATGAGCTTCATCTTCACTGTGTGGATATTTATAACAAAACGGAGCTGATAACAACTGCCTCATTTCAATTTCAGTGAAAATACGAAACACACCCTCTCTTTTGCTGAATATCAGTTTTAATCATTGATAATGGCCATTATAAAAGTATAACATACAATAAGTTTTTACATTATAGGAAATAAAGGCAAGCGATCAGTCAATATACAGAATAGGCTACGTGGTTACATTAATCATTAACTTATCTTTGCGCTCAGCCAAAACACGTTACCTGAGAACAAGTAATAGATTCCAATGACCAAAGTCAGGGAATATGTCGTTAGATAAAGACAACAAGATGAATAAAATGTCATGTTTAATAAATATAGCGAGATTAGATCCAGCGGGAGATGCTTGATGAGCAGTCCGACTAGCAGAGCTCTCATCTGGGTAGATGGGCTGCATCGCTTGCCCGAGAGTGTGTGTGTGTGGTCACGTGATGTGCGTTTTCAGCATTTTGGTGTGGACGGAGAGCAGTTCAGAAACGCTGGGTAAAACGCAAGTGTGGACGCGGATCGTTTTCATTCTAATACGCCGTTTTAAAACTAAAATGCACTAGTGTAAACGGGGCCTAAGATTTTTCAGGACTACATTTGAAACGAGGGCTAAGAAAATTTTCCAGAATACACCATCCACATTGCCATGGCAAGTCAGGAGATGCACAAATTACTATTTTTTGTCATTATTATGAATTTTTATGACAAACAAGCAGACGTTTTAATACATTCATAACCGCAATCGTGTTTTACCATTATGGTTAAAAAATAAAAATAAAACCGCTAAATTCTGCTATCCATGATCCATTATAATAGCTCCTGTATAGCAGTCCCACAACATTGTCACTCGATGACACTCAAATACCCTGTTAGAATAGTCTGTTTTTACAGTGTCAGCTATAATGTTAATGTTGTTTTCGTGTGTTTACATACATGAATATGGCCACAGTGTAAATGCACAGTACAGCTTATTACCACATTAAAACGTTTTGATAACATGATATCGTTGCCTTCAGTCATTTTCTTGAAGATAAACACCAAAAAAAAACACAACTGGAATAACTAGCAGTCGCGATCGTCTGATCTCATATGAAGCAAGAGATTGCGACGACATATAAAGTCGTGTGCGGGTGTTGTAGTGATGTCCCATTTCTTAGGGGTAAAATTTGAAGCCCTAACTCTTCACACTCTATTTCAAGGGCCGAGGGGAAGAGATACGAAAATAGAATTGAGATTGGGCCTTAGCACTTTTGTTAATTTAATAATAAGACATAAGAGAACAGGGGTCTGTTCTTCGTAGGTGGATTACTCGGTTAGCTGGATTTGGATATTGACGATTTGACATGATCCAGGATCGTTTAGTTTTTCAAAACACATCTAAGAGTTGTTGTCATAGCAACAGTTTTGGTAGCTCAAACCTGGTCGGGAGCAGGTTCAATTCATATAAACAGGATTAGATCAGGATATATCAAGCAAAGATAATACTGAAAGTATGTACCAAATGCTTATATTTTCTTACAGTAGTTATATACACCTGGGAAAAGAGTAAATATATATTTTAAACTATATATATATATATATATATATATATATATATATATATATATATATATATATATATATTTTAAACATATATATATATATATATATATATATATATATATATATATATATATATATATATATATGTTTATATATATATATATATATATATATATATATATATATATATATATATATATATATATATATATATATATATAAAAGCAATCTGCAATCCGATATAAAGTACAAAGACTGCCACCTGGTGGTTCAAAGAGAAAACTTATTCATATGAACTGTTTAGATAGAAACGTGTACATGGCATGCACAATATTCAACTTTTTTAAAGAGGTTTATAATTTATGCAGTCATTGAAATTTGAATTGAATCATTGATAATTGAATATTGATTAGATGATGTCATTACGCTGCTGTGTCTGGATAAACTGATCTGAGATCGCTGCGTGTGTTGTGAAGGACAGATCTATCGATCCTCGAAATCATGATCAGCAATGCAACGGTTGGCTGACGGCACAGCAGCGTAATGACATCATCTGATTAATATTCAATTATCCATGTGAGCAAAATGACATCAAATTAGCAGCAAACGGCTTGTTAAATATGACACGCAATAACCTTCAACATTTGTTGTGAGCTGCAGGCTTTACACTTTCATGTGTCGAGAGTATTCATCATGTATTTAAATGCATATCAATGTATTTAGTTCTACATTTAGAAAAGATTTTCTTTATTATAGTAGCCGTTTTTTTAATCGGTGTAAAGAATAACTGGTTGTTTACAAAAGCATTTTAATATTGGTAAAGGCGTCTGCAACTTTTGTGAAGCATCAAATCACTGGCATAACTATCAAAACATGTTCATGACTACATAAATGTATTATTGCTTAAAAAAAAGTCACATATTGTGCATGTTTATTATACACAATTTGTACTAAAGCAATCTAAAAAGTTCATATCAATAAGTTTTCTCTTTGCACCACCAGGTGGCAGTCTTTGTGCTTTCATTTCGAGGGTGCAGATTGCATAAGTTTTATTAATATGTATAACTTTATTTATTTTATTAATAACTATAACTTTATATATATAGGTAATTTTTTTTTTACTCATTTCCCAAGTGTATATAACTACTACTGTAAGAAAATATCTGAATTCGGTACATACTTTCTGTATTATCTATGCTTTAACTGAGCCGATCTAATCCTGTTTATATGAATTGAACCTGCTACCGATCAGGTTTGAGCTAGCAGAACTGTTGCTATGACAACAACTCTTGGATCAGCTTTGAAGAACGAAACGATCCTGGATCGTGTCAAATCGTCAACATCCAAATCCAGCTAACTGAGTAATCCACGGACCCCAGATATATTTGTTTATTTGTTATTATCTAATAAATCTGCCTTAGTAATGTTGTCAAATTTAAAAAGTGGTTAAATAAAGTGGTTAATTAAATAAAAAATCTAAAATCTAAAATAAAAATCTAAAATTCTTAAATGTATTGTAAAAAAATATATATATCGATAACGAATGATATGAAACATGATATCGTGATTTTTTTTGTATCACCCAGCCCTATTAACACCTTAGTCTTGACCCATGTTTACTGTAAAATGACAAAACCTCTTCTTTAACAATAATTAAATAACTCACTAATTAATCCAGTCATGTAATTAATATCTCAAGTGTTGTGTAAGGAGTAAAACTGCGTCTAAAGGTCAGCATGTTGTATATATAGATTTTATTTACAATATAGAAAATACAAAGACAGGCGCTGAAAAATCTATAGTTTTTTATGTTCATACTGAATCAGATCAGCTCTATGGTTTAGTAACTCACAGTATAATAAGAGATCTGTCACATTCTTAGGATTTACACGTCTAACATGTTTTAACTTGTTGTAACTGCAGTGCTTATTTCAATTATTTCAAAAGCTCAGTGGTGAAAAGTGAATGTATGAAAACCTCTTAAGACTTTCAGTTTTGGTTCCTCTTCTTCCTCCGTTGAACGTTTCTGATTTGACAGAGCTGAACTGAAGCCAGTGACATCATACATATCTGAAGAACAGACCAATCATTAATCAGCATCTTATTTGTTTTGTCTTTTTGCACATGAAGTAATCTAATACCACACATGAGCTCAGAGATCATGAAGTCAGATGAAGATCATGAAGTGTAGTCTAGACTGATGAAGTCAGAGATCATGTTTCTGATGTTCTTCTGTTGTGGCTCGGTGTGATGTTTGTACATTGAGTGGCATTGTTTAGTTGAAAAGACAAATTTGTAGATATTTTTACAATAAATACAGGATTTTTTAATCTAATTTTACATTACATGTACAGTAATACCTCAGGTGAAAATAGTATAGTTGTGTGTTCCTTTTTAATGTCTTAGTACGAAGGAATTAAAGGTTGTAAAATAGCAGTTAATTAAATGTAATTTCCAATAATGATTATTGATTTTTCCCCTTGTCACGCTGTACAAAAATAAATAATTTAGATTATCCATGTGGTTTGTTGAAATTTGTCACTCATTATCTTACTTTCTTTCGGCTTTTTCCCTGCTTTTGTCAGGGGTCACAAGAGCAGAATGAACCAGAATGTTTGCTGACTTATGTATTTACATTATACCAAATATTTTAATTAATGTTTAAATCCATCCTATATACACTCACCGGCCAATTTATTAGGTACATATTAATCTGGGGTCGCCACAGTGGAATGAACAGCCAACTTATCCAGCACGTTTTTTATGCCTTCCAGCCGCAACCCATCTCTGGGAAACATCTACACACACACACTCACACTCATACACTACAGACAATTTAGCCTACCCAATTCACCTGTACCTTATGTCTTTGGACTGTGGGGGAAATCGGAGCACCCGGAGGAAACCCACACAAACAGGGAGAAAACTCCACACAGAAACGCCAACTGAGCCGAGGTTCGAACCAGCGACCTTCTTGCTGTGAGGCGACAGCACTACCTACTGCGCCACTGCATCGCCTATATATATTATATATGCCTATAGTTGTGTGTGCAACATTTGTATATTTAAAGTAAGACCACCTTGAAAAATGGGGGTCGCGAGTCACAGACTTTGTAATTTTAGGGGTCGCGGGCTGAAAATTTGGGAAGCCCTGCTCTAAACAGACCACATGCCTTCAGTGCTTCAATGGGATTATTTATTTATTCATTTTCGTTTCGGCTTAGTCCCTTTATTAATCTGGGGTCACCACAGAGGAATGAACTGCCAATTTATTCAGCATATGTTTTACGCAGCGGATGCCCTTCCAGCTGCAACCAACCACTGGGAAACATCCATACACACTCATTCACACACATACACTACGGACAATTTTAGCATACCCAATTCATCTGTACCACATGTCTTTGGACTGTGGGGGAAACCGGAGCACCCGGAGGAAACCAATGCAAACATGGGGAGGACATGCAAACTCCACACAGACATGCCAACTGACCCAAATGAGGCTCGAACCAGCAACTTTCTTGCCGTGAGGCGATCGTGCTACCCACTGTCATCCAATGGGATTATTATAAAGCTACAATACATAGTGTGCACATAAAACAAAAACATTGACTTTATTCAACAGTAATTTCTCCTCAGTGTCAGTATATTGCGCACATTTATGAACAATATTGTTCATTTAAATATGCATGTAGCTTCCTCTGTTTAGGCTAATATGAGGCCAAGAGCGATATACCGTATAAACGCACACCCTATACTTTTATAGGGATTTTTTTTTCAGGACTTCGGGAACCTTGCTTTGTATGGAAGATGAGGGAGCTCTCTGAATTCATCTAAAATAACTTCATTTGTGTTCTGAATATGAACGAAGATCTCAGGGGTTTGGAATGAAATGAGGGTGAATAAGTAATAGCACAATTTTTGGGTGAACTAACACAGAGTATTTGTTTACTAATAATAGTTTATTGTGGTGGCCTAGATTTGATTGCCTGTACTAAACAAGATAAAGAAGAAAAAATTTACTATTTATTATTATTTATTATTATACTATTTAATGCATGGAAATACAAATTTACTAAAAGACAAGACTTAAAGTTTAAAGGACTTTTGGCGGGTGAAAAAAATCTCACCTCAAGGCAAAGTAGGACAAGGGTCATCCCACCCACCAGCAGAAGGTTCTGTTGTCCCCACCAGACCATCTCATCTAGACAACCAGAGGTGTAGATGAGGCGACCGGCCAGACTTTTCTTCATCTTTTGGGTCTCGTAGCCACACATAGAGTTGAACACAGTCTGCACATGAATTCAAAAAATCTAATCAAAACAAATAAACAGCATTTTATAGTAAAAAGTGAATCATATATTGAATAAATTATCTTTCAAATGATGTATGGTTTAATTTGGTTAGAGTTTGATTTGTTTTGGTTTATTTGTTTAAGACCCTAGCTTTAAATCTAAAGGAGAACTCTGGAAAGTGCTAAAAGAAGGCTGATTTAACACAGCACATTATTTCAGATAATGTCGGGAGAATTAGAGCAAAACTGTTCAAGCTGTGCTTAGTGCCAAGGGAAGCCCCATTAAACAGACTTTTGCTTGAAGAGGAAATGTTGTGATGTTGTTGTTTTGTACATATTTCCTACATTTTCAGTTTGTTTTTATTAAAGAGAGAGATTGATTATATATTGTGCAAAAGTCTCAGGATACAAAGCCGGTATAGTGTTTAGGACTTTTGCATGGTACTGTATAGACAAAATAAATGTAGTACTTTTTGCACTGAAGTGTGTTACTTTAAACACCAAACATTTGGACAGTCATCAACTCAAGATGTTCATATAACACCTTATAAATGCAGCTTCATAAATAATAAATAAATAAATAAGTATTAGAATTCTCCCAAGTAATAATTAAAAAAATAATAATACAATAATAATTCCTAGTATTTGATTCGACAGCACTTACCTCATTCTTTTGGCGTATACAGCAGGAGAAAGGCACTCCATAGGCCTCCAGACTGGGATTGTGCTCAGACGAGTTAAAGTACATGTTTTTAGACCAGTCCAAGTAGGAATCCACCCCACAGCACTTGAACTACAGGACATGGTGAGATCACCAACAGTGTGATTTTTTTTTTTTTTACAGAAAGGAATATATTTATTCAGCAGATATGTTTGAATATGAAAGTGAAGACACTGTTACAAAGGCTTTCTATTTCAAATATAAATGTTGATTAAACGTTAAGAGGATCTTAAAAATGTACAGTATCATATTTTGTTGTCAGTATACAAACAGGCAAGCCAGCAAGCAAACTCATCAGATACTTTTTCTAAGCAACAGTGTAAGGATTTCGTACGCAGTAAAAATAAATAAAACAATCCACAACATTCCAGGTTTCACTGTATTTTTGATCAAATAAATGCAGACTTTGTGGACAAAATAATCTTACACTGTAAAAGGAATTAGTTACTTTAAAAAAGTTGGTAAACTCATGGTAGCTGGGAGCAGTTAAATTTACTTAATTTTTTATAATTATGCACATCAAATTAATTCATAATTTTAAGGCAAAGGTTTACTCACTTTTATAATCAGCTTTTTACAGTATACTAACTTTTAAAGGGACATTTTCTATTATGCCCCTTTCACTAGCAAGAAAACAGTTAAACAGAGCATCTGCAGCGTGAGAATGAGAGATGCGCCTCCTTATTATCTACTTTCACTTTCACTCTCGTAGATAGGGAAACTTGTACGTACGCACAGATATCCATTAGCCTATAAATAATTAATTTTGTACGCACAGATATCCATTAGCCTATAAATAACTAATTTTGTATGTTAAGCGCAAATATTTGTTTCAAAACTATTTCTAAATTCAGTTCTAATTTCCAGCAAACGAATAAATGAACAATAATATGAAGTGTGTAAAAAAAAAAGTTATATCCTAATACACATGCTGTGCCCCATATGGTTTAAAACATGACAGGTGGGCAAATCTAAGCTTGTTTTTAATAAAACTAATATAAATATGCATATAATAAATATTACTGCTAATAATAATAATAACATCTACAAAAGCAAATTGTCATTAATGAACTGAAAAAGCCTCCCGAGATGAAGAAGGCATGAAAGTTTGGTTTTTATATTTATGTTGGCTAGAAAATAATATATTTTGTATTATTTTAATCCTTTATATTTATATCCTATATACATCCTTATTATATCCTTCTTAATATTTTAATTCTTTTTCATATGTAAAGATAATTGCGTATTGCTGTACATCCTTTCTGTATTAAGCAATGTTTAAGCCAGGCGCACAACTAACGCGCTCTGCGCTGGACTTTAGACCGGCTTTGTTCTGGTCTATAGAACAGTCTATCATATTTTTTCAAAATAGCAACGTACCAGCAATAAGCCTCCTTTTTTAGACCAGAACGCCTATGGGCGCACATATGAGCGCAATGCATTTGCTATTTAAACAGGGTGGCACAAAACGTCAAAATGACTCTTGCGCCTAGCTGAAACTGAAACAATTGCGTTGCGCCTTGCGCCACATTGCGTCGGGGGTATGATAGGGCCCAATGTGTTACACCCTTTTAAACTGCCTCTTTGATCTAGACTTTGATTGAAATTGTGCTGTTTTAGTGACTGTCGCTTTAAATTCAAATGAGATTGTGCTCTTTTTAGAGGAGGGCGGAGCTACAAATGGCTATGTGTCAGCATAGTTGCAGATAAGAAACAGGACTTACGTTATCTCTGTGAAAAACTGAAAAGAACTGTGCCACACAACTGTTAAAAGCCCTTTAAAAAGTGATTTTTGCATAACATTTGAGTAGAAATAATGATTCTTTTACCTTTTTCTGTACAAAATCAATAACATTTTCCAAGTCCTGATCATCACGATAGCGCACAATCGCCTTCATCATCAGCTGCTCCGTCCTCTCTTGAACCTACAAAGAAGTTTTTAAGTCAGTTGATAATGTGCTGTGTAATTTAACCAAATTGGATTTGCGTCATACAGTTGTGCTTGTACCCGTGTAAAATATTTACCTTTTCAGAAAACAGAAGACCCAGCACAGCAGCTGTTACTTGCAGCAGCAGAACCACCAACAAAATTGCTACAAACTGGACAGGAATTATTTAATTGCAAATATATATAGTTCAAATCTAACACTGTAGAATTATAAAGAATCATTGCACATAAGGTCATCTTTCCATATTTATTACAACTGATCTACAGTTGAAGTCAGAATTTTTAGCCCCCTTCAAATTATTTTCTTCTTTTTTAAATATTTCCCAAATTATGTTTAATAGAGCAAGGAAATTTTCACAGTATCTCTGATAATATTTTTTTCTACTGGAGAAAGACTTATTTGTCTTATTTAGGCTAGAATAAAATCAGTTTTTAATTTTTTTAAAACCATTTTAGGGACAAAATTATTAGCTCCTTTAAGCTTTATTTTTTCTCGATAATCTACAGAACAAACCATCGTTGTACAATAACTTGCCTAAGTACCCTAGCCTGCCTAGTTAACTTTATTAACCTAGTTAAGCCTTTAAATGTCACTTGAAAAATATCTAGTAAAATATTATTTACTGCCATCATAGATAAAATAAATCAGTTATTAGAAATGATTTATTAAAATAATTTCGTTGAGAAATGTGTTGACAAAATCTGCTCTCCGTTAAACAGAAATTGGGAAAAAAATAAACAGGGGGGCTAATAATTCAGGAGGGCTAATAATTCTGACTTCAACTGTACATATTGCAACAAAACAGACCATGTTGAGCAGCAAGGAGACGTTACGCAGCGCTCCAAAACAGCCGAGGAAAGTGATGGTGAACATGAGAGAACCCACAACAATCAACAGCAGGGCTGGATCTGCCATCAGCGTATCCACTACATCTGTGAAGCATTGATAAAGATGTTAACACCAACTGTGAATGTTTACATTTAGCAAGCATCCATTTACCAAGTCTTAATGAAAAGGTAACTTTCTCTATCTTTATTTTAAGATACAATTCTTGCTATTATTAAATCATTAACTATGACTGGTTGCGCAGTGGGTAGCGCTGTCGCCTCACAGCAAGAAGGTCGCTGGTTCGAGCCTCGACTGGGTCTGTTGGCATTACTGTGTGAAGTTTGCATGTTTTACAGTGTTAATGTGGGTTTCCTCCGGGTGCTCCGGTTTCCTACGCAAGACAAGCGGTACAGGTGAATTGGGTAAGCTAAAATGTCTGTGTATGTGTGTGAGTGAGAGTGTATGGGTTTATCCCAGTGATGGGTTGCAACTGAAAGGGCATCTGCTGCATAAAACATATGCTGGATAGGTTGGCGGTTCATTCCACTGTGGCAACCCCTGATTATTAAAGGGACTAAGCTGGAAGGAAAATAAGTGAATGAATTAACCATGATTTTTGATTATTGAAGTGGCAGATCATCCAAACACTAAAAGCTGAAAAAAATGAATGAATGAATGAATGAATAATCTAATCCTTTGATGTGACTACAATGCCATATCAATGCTCAAATGATATATTGTTCAGCCCTAATAACTACAGTATAAGTGAATTAATTGTGAATCAAATCTTGTTTTAATACACACTATTGGTCAAAAGTTTGGGGTCAGTTTTATTTATTTTTTCATGTTTTTTTAGGAAATTTATTATGTTTATCAAGGCAGCATTTGTTTAAATAAAAAAGTTCAATTGTTAAACATTTATTAAAATGTTAAATAACTGTTTGCTTATTGTATATAGTTTCAAATTAAATTATTACTCAAGTCATTATTGTTTTTTTACAATTACCATTAATAATAATAATATTAATGATAATAATAACAATAATAATTCATATTAGAGTGATTTCTGAAGGATCATTTGACTCTGAAGACTGGAGTAATGAAGCTGAAAATTGATCTTAAAAAGCACTTGAATAAATGATTAAATTAAATTATAAACTACTTTTAAACAGTTATTTAACAGTACAAAAGCATTTTACAATTTGTACTGTATTTTGATTAAATAAATGCAGTCTGATTGGCTTTGTTTATCCTGCATATTTCTCGTGAGATCTTTATTATGTTGAGTTTGATTGCTGTAAGTTGTCTTAACTGCCATATCATTTACATGATATTTACATTTTTTAGTATCAAAGCCATAGAAAGTCCTGGTAAAGAGGATGACACGCAGTGGCTCACGTACTGGGTAATCTACGGCTTCTTCAGCGTGGGTGAATTCTTCTCGGATATCTTTCATCACTGGTTTCCATTCTACTATGTATGCAAGGTAAGTTCAGCAATGCCAGATGCTTATTAGAAGTAATATCTGCTATAAAAAGATCAATTATTACCAGCTTTTTTCCTGCTAATTGGCACAAAGACATTTTTTGTCACTCATCATGACCCAAGTAAGATGAGAGGTTAAATGGTTGTTTGGAAAGCTGTTTAACTAAAGACAGCTTTGTGTTTGGTTGTTATCTGCTGGTTTGTGCATATTAATAGTCAAGATCAGAGCATAAGTATGGTATAGCACAGCAAATATTGATATCAGCCAATCTATGCAGATACCAACTAAACGCTTTTTTCTTTATTTAAGTAAAGAACTGTCTACAACCAAATTTAGTATGACATTTATTTATTTTTTACTATTTTGGTCATTGTTTTTATAATCGCTATTTAGTTTATTACAAATTTATAGCCCTTCACTGAATCTGCTTATTTAATTAATTAATTAATTATTTATTTATTTTTAAAGTTAAATAGTTAAACATTGATTAAAATGTTAAATAACTGTTTGCTTATTGTATATAGTTTCAAATTAAATTATTACTCTAGTCATTATTGTTTTTTACAATTACCATTAATAATAATAATATTAATGATAATAATAACAATAATAAATCATATTAGAGTGATTTCTGAAGGATCATGTGACTCTGAAGAGTGGAGTAATGAAGCTGAAAATTAATCCTAAAAAGCACTTGAATAAATGATTAAATTAAATTATAAACTACTTTTAAACAGTTATTTAACAGTACAAAAGCATTTTACAATTTGTACTGTATTTTGATTAAATAAATGCAGTCTTGGCGAGCAGGAGAAGCTTATTTTAAAACATTTAAAAATCACACTGACCCCAAACTTTTGACCTGTTGTGTATATTCATTTCTGATATTGTAATCATAATGTAGGCTAATGTGATTTCACTATGTGTTTGTTTCAAATTTCATTAAAGCAACTGAATGAATGAATATGATAATGAAATACCTGACTCTTTGGCAATTTTTGCATAGATCCCAACAGCAATTAGACCAGCACTGAACACCTTTAACACAACAACAACAACAATCTGCTCAAAACAAACACATACAGGATACATTCCAGAAGTATGAAACAGAAAGACTCAGGATTTGGACTTTTGCTAGCAACACAAGGCACAACGTTAAATCATACATAACATAAAGTCCTAGCATATGAATATATTTCACATTTAAATAAAATATATTAATAAAATCTCTTCATTACAACGATCACAAGAAATGAACTTACCCAGAATACGTAGCAGCACACAAATAACGTGTACTTCACGGCTCTGAAAGATTTCTTATTCCTTTTGGTTTTCATTTCTTTGTCCTTAAATTAAAAACTAAAAAGCAGCTTTAAATAATTCACAGCTAATGTTAGCAGTTTTTTGCAGTTATCGCCTAAGTTTCGCCATAACGACGTGTAATTGCTTGTCTGCTCCAGGTATTCACATACCTGTGTGTCTATGTTAATACAAGTTGAACAGCGACCCCTAATGGTAGCAACTGTTTATTACTCAAACGTATCAATGTCATTTGCAGCCTTAAAACCATATATAAGCGATTTCTTAAGCATTTGCTGTTTTAATTGAATTATTTTTACGCGTTAAAGAAGAGATGATACGGTTTTCCAACTTGAATAATCACAGTATGTCTGCTGTCAGTCATGAGTCTTGATCCTCCCTACAGACACGTCACTGTAGTCTGACAGTAAGCGGATTGAGTCTCTTCAGTCAGCGAAACTATCCTAGACGACTAATTAAACGCCATTCATGTTCTTCGTATAACGACACGAGTTTCTTTTAAGTCATCATGTTTGCCATATTTACAAAGATTAAGGACCGCGTCGAGGCTTTTTTAAACGAGAAGAATATTGTCACCGACTGTCTCAATAAAATTGAAGAAAAAACTGGTATCAAGAAACGTTACTTAGCGTACGGTAAGTCTTAATTTATTGTAAAAACTTGTTCATGTCTTGTAGAAAATGTGATAGAGTAGGGTAGTCTACCCATTGTCATAAACAGTAGTTAACGTATCTTTAAGCAACAGGTGGACGGGTCAGCCGAGCCTCTGTTTCCATGTTACGCCATTGCAATGTAAATGCAGCCTGTTATAAAATCATGTTATAAAATGTTTACATCAAAATGTAAGTTTAACATTGATTTTTTCCATGTGTGATATAATTTTTTACTATTCTCATGACAAACATAACAGAATATATATACTTACCTTTCATCTTATGTTCCTGTTGAAAAAAAATAATATTTTAAAGAAAAACATCAATGTTTGAAAAGACTTGAGGTAAATTTATTGAATACATGAATAACTTGGATGTTACATTGACTGAAAATACTTATAGAAAAGTATGACTTCATTGCTTTAATCTTTTATTTGTCCTCATTGTTTGTTAATTGTTTATTTCCCTTATTTTATACATCAGCTGTTCTGTCTTGTGACTGTGAGGGTGGGATTGTGGTGGAGGGTGGTTAGAAAAGAATGTTTACATGTATAGTGAAATGATCTGTAAATTGATGTGAAAATATTAAATAAATTGATAAAACATGAACTTTAGACAAATTATTTATTTTAATGGGTAAATATTTTATTCACAAATTTTCTTAATCCTTACCTAAATTGCAGAATTTTCCTTGTGACTTGAATTGTTTCTGTACTCTGTTTTTATATTTTATTTTACTATGTTTTATTTTCTTTAATTTCTTTTTTCCTTGTTTATTATTGTACTTGATTGAGTGTTATGGTTATTAATGTGATTGTATTGTTAAAACACTCTTTTAAAAATCATAAATGAAAACAGCTAAAGCAGGGACAACATAGCTAAAAATATTTGGATCAAATTTGTTGATGACATTTGTTTTTAAAATAAATAAATGTACACATGAATATTGAAAATAAATAAATTGTTTTCTTTGCCCTGAAAGTGAAATAGCAAAACATAGAAAAAAATGAGAAAGAAAGAAAAATTCAGATTGCTTTTAGAAGTTTCATATATACAGTAGTCAACATTTCAAGAGGATCAAAACATTTCTTCCAAGGTGTCCAAAAACTATTCAACAACACTCATTCTTGTTATAGGACCAGGGACAGATTGATTATTTGGGGGTCTTAAGCAATTCCAGCAGTCCTAAACTGCACCGTTCAATCATTAATTAATTAATTAATTAATTAATTAATTCATTCATTCATTCATTCATTCATTTATTTATTCCTTTTTTTCTGGCTTATAGTCTCATTATTCATCCGGGTTCACCACAGCGGAATGAACTGCCAACTTATCCAGTATGTGTTTTACACAGCAGATGCCCTTTCAGCTGCAACCCAGTGCAGTTAAACACCCATACACTTTCACATGCTCCATTTGTACTTTTTTTTTCTATTTATTTCTATTTGTGTTTTTTTCTCTCTCCTTTTCTACATTTTATCTTAATGCACTCTCTATGTTGTAAATGATTTGTGTCCCTTAAAATGAATTCACAACTAAAAATCATAAACTATTCCATTTTTAAAACTAAATCTCTACCTGATTTGAATGCTGGATTGCTCTATGATTGGGGATGGGGGACACATTTGCATAGAGGTAATTATTAACAATAAAATTGTATTTGTTAGACCCTCGCCATACAAAATATGATAGAAAACTATGCTTTATATAATTTATAATTTATAGGTATAATTTATACTTTTAGGCATTTCAGGCATAGCAGTCACTTACCTTGATTATTGGTTAAGTCCGCCCATGCTTAGGACAATTTTAAAATGGAATAGTTTCAGAACGACTTTGATGAAAGGTTTTGATCCACCTCAAATGTTGACTACTGTTTACTGCATGTAAGAGTATTGTTAATAAGTTAAATAGTAGGCCTAATTACTTTTCTCCTGATTACACTATTAATACATTGTTTAGTTGTATTTAGAAGGATGTTCTTGTTGCTTCTTTACTCCCAACAGGTGCTGCAGGTGTGACTGGAGCATTTTTATTATTAGGATACGGCGCTTCTCTGATCTGTAATCTGATTGGCTTTGTTTATCCTGCATATTTCTCGTGAGTTCTTTATTATGTTGAGTTTGATTGCTGTAACTTGTCTTCACTGCCATATCATTTACATGATATTTACATTTTTTAGTATCAAAGCCATAGAAAGTCCTGGTAAAGAGGATGACACGCAGTGGCTCACGTACTGGGTAATCTACGGCTTCTTCAGCGTGGGTGAATTCTTCTCGGATATCTTTCTTCACTGGTTTCCATTCTACTATGTATGCAAGGTAAGTTCAGCAATGCCAGATGCTTATTAGAAGTAATATCTGCTATTAGAGGATCAGTTATTACCAGCTTTTTTCCTGCTAATTGGCACAAAGACTTCTGTCATTCTTTGTCACTCATCATGACCCAAGTAAGATGAGAGGTTAAATGGTTGTTTGGAAAGCTGTTTAACTAAAGACAGCTTTGTGTTTGGTTGTTATCTGCTGGTTTGTGCATATTAATAGTCAAAATCAGAGCATAAGTATGGTATAGCACAGCAAATATTGATATCAGCCAATCTATGCAGATACCAACTAAACGCTTTTTTCTTTATTTAAGTAAAGAACTGTCTACAACCAAATTTAGTATGACATTTATTTATTTTTTACTATTTTGGTCATTGTTTTTATAATTTTTTATAATCACTAATTAGTTTATTACAAACTTATAGCCCATCACTGAATCTGCTTATTTATTTATTTATTTATTTATTTATTTATTTATTTATTTTATTTAAATGTGTGCAAATATATATATATATATATATATATATATATATATATATATATATATATATATATATATATATATATATATATATATATATATATATATATATATTCAGTTTTATATTCAATTCAGTAATATTTTTAACTAGTATGCAAATGTTTATATTATTTATTTACAATTCAAAGTCTGCAAAGTAATATTTTTATTGTTTTTTAGTAGATATAGTATATGAAAGTCCTGCTTTGTTTATCAAACAGGTGGATCTAGTTGGATTGACATTGCAAACCTTTAGTAAAAGTTATTTAGTTTTTATTTACTAAACTCCCAAAATCATTCCATATAAATCTGCACATTTTTTTTTTTTCAAAATTCTGTGCAGAAATATCAAAATATATATTAACAATATTCTGTCTGGCCCTACTAAAAATAAGTAACAAAAGCTAAATATTATATTCAATTATAAATTACAATTATATTACAACAAATAAATTATACGCAGTGTAATTACAATATAGGAGGTTCAATTATTGTTATCGTTTTTCATTTTTTTAAAATAGATTTATCTTTTTTACTGGCCACTTTATTAGGTACACCTTACTAGTACCGGGTTGGACCCCCTTTTGCCTTCAGAACTGTCTTAATCCTTCAGGGCATAGATTCAACAGGGAACTGGAAATATTCCTCAGATTGGATTTATCCGTATTCCTCAGATACGGATATAGATTTTGGTCCATATTGACATAATAGCATGACGCAGTTGCTGCAGATTTGTCAGCTGCACATCCCAAAGAAGCTCTATTGGATTGAGATCTGGTGACTGATCTTCTGCTGCTGCACCCGGTGTGGTCTTCTGCTGCTGTAGCCCATCCGCCTCAAGGTTGGATGTGTTGTGCATTCAGAGATGCTCTTCTGCTTACCTTGGTTGTAACGAGTGCTTATTTGAGTGACTGTTGCCTTTCTATCAGCTTGAACCAGTCTGACCATTCTTCTCTGACCTCTGGCATCAACAAGGCGTTTTCGCTCACAGAACTGCATATTTTCTCCTTTTCGGACCATTCTCTGTAAACCTATAGATGGTTGTGCGTGAAAATCCCAGTATATCAGCAGTTTCTGAAATACTCAGACCAGCCCATCTGGCACCAACAATCATGCAACGTTTAAAGCGACTTAAATCTCCTTTCTTCCCCATTCTGTTGCTCGCTTTGAACTGCAGCAGATCGTCTTGACCATGTCTTTGCATTGAGTTGCTGCCATGTGATTGGCTGATTACAAATTTGCGTAAACAAGCAGTTGGACAGGTGTACCTAATAAAGTGACCAGTGAGTGTATATGTAACTCCATTCCTTTTTCTTTTTCACAATTTCTTGTGTCTTTTCTGGTGTTAGTGCCTGTTCCTGTTGTGGTGTATGGCTCCGGTCTCCTGGAATGGTTCTCAGGTTCTGTATAGGCATGTGGTCCGTCCATTTTTCCTTAAGCACGAAGCCGCAGTAGACGGGATGGTCAGCAATATAAGCGTGAAGGCCATGTCAGCAGCTGAGAACGTCACGAGAGAAGGTAAGCAGCATTACACAGGTACTTGATATTCTTTTTATTAAATGGCTTTTTGTCATACTACAATCCGATTGGTCAGTTGTCCATGTAAGAAGTGTTATCAGACTGAACTTGCAGCTTGACAGCAAAGATATTATTTGTAGGAGGTTTGTGTTTAGTGAGCTAGGGCAATATTTAGATTAACATTTACATTTTTTTAAAATGCTTTTTATAATTTAGAAAACACGTTCAAAACCCACCCCATGTCAACAAATAAAAAATAAAATAAAAATAATGAATAAATGAACAGAAGAACGAATTAATAAATAGATCAAAATAAAAAAGTGCACATTGTGAAGTCTTTAACACCATTCAGCAATCACTGGTCACTTGTAAAATAGGACTTTCATATTGTTGAGCATCTACTTGCTTTACCTGCAGTCTCATATTTAAACTTTTCATGTGTAACACATTAAACAACTCTGTAAGCCTGCATGAGCTCTTTGTTACACATCAACAAGATTACATTTTTTGCTATGTTCCTCCCATATCGAACTGTCTGGATTTGCTACAAACTAATATTAATTCATTCATTCATTAATTTTCTTTTCGGCTTAGTCTCTTTATTAATCTGAGGTCGCTACAGTGGATTGAACCGCCAACGTATCCAGCATATGTTTTATGCAACAGATGCCCTTCCAGCTGCCACCCATCTCTGGGAAACATCCACACACACTCATTCACACTCGTATACTATGGACAATTTAGCCCTGTACCGCATGTCTTTGGACTGTGGGGGAAAACGGAGCACCCGGAGGAAACCCACGCGAACGCGGGGAGAACATGCAAACTCCACACTGAAACGCCAACTGACCCAGCTGAGGCTCGAACCAGCGACCTTCTTGCTGTGAGATGAAAGCACTACCTACTGCGCCACTAATATCAATACTTAATTTAATTATTGGTTTATGTGGGAATGAGGCAGCCTTGTTATAATACTTATGTATGCTCAGCTTGAACATGGCCAAAAAACATGATACTGCAGTTAAAATAAATTTTAAATACTTCAGCTTCTTTATGAACGAGGAAGGAGGAGACCCATAGGATCTAATGAAGACAACTCTTAAATCCCCTGATTCCACACTCAGGGCCTACTCACACTATGCTATCCGAACCGTGCCCAGGCCCGTTTCCCGAATCGTTTGAGAAGTGTGAGTGCGCTGAATCGGGCTCAGGCACGGTTCACTTGGCCGGCCCTGGCCCGGTTGGAAGAGGTGGGCCTGAGCACGGTTCACTTGGGCTCACGTTTGTAGTGGAGTGCAAAACGCTCCAAAGCCCGAAACTGAAAGCGAGACGTGACTTTTAAGGAACTGTTTCATATGGATTTATTAATCAATCTTACTGTTCAATGAACGCAAACTGCCGTATTTTATTAAAGACGCAAACCCCTCACTGCACGACAGCTGCGCACCTTCAGCAAACCTCCTCATTCCTTCAGCACGAGGTCTTTATGATTGTTTATGAGCGCCAAAAGTGGCGGATCTGTTCGGCGAAATATCTGACTGCCTGTCACCGCATCCCTAAGGACTGTTTGGCTAAATATTTGACTGCATGTTAGTGCATATCAAACGACTGAAACTATATAACTAGAGAAATCTCCACTGTGCTGAGTGAGAGCGCTTCTCACTAAACAGCGCAGCATCGATGACGTAAGCGTGGCCAGGCCCGATTGTGGTGTGAGTGCGGGCCGTCGGGGGAAACGGGAGGGGGGACAAGCGTGCTTTGGCCCGGTTTGAGGCAACTGTACATAGTGTGAGTACGGCCTCAGTCACAAAGTCATAAAAATCACTCTGGACCCCTCAAACCCAGCACACTGCCTCTTTGAACTTTTACCTTCTGGTGGACGTTACAGAGCACTGCGCACCAGAACAGCCCAACACAGAAACAGTTTCTTCCCTCAGGCAATCCATCTCATTAACACTTGATAATAATAATTGTGGAACCAACATCACTATTTTCTTTACACTTTTATACACATATACCAAATCAAATCAGGCCTTTATTTGTCACATACATTTTTGTTTAGTGAAAAAGGAAGTGAGATACATTTCAGGAGAGGGAGGCAAACAAAAATCTCCCTCTCGCCTTGCTCTTGAATTAGGGCAGGGTGAGAACAGGGAGAAAAAAATCCCCAGCAGTCAAGCACATGAACAGACAAGGAATGACATGTCCTGGGCCAGGGGGCGCTAGTCACAGACCTGCCTACCCCCTCCAGTGGGTGAAAGCACACGAAGGTGTGAGATGGGGGATAGGTGATGATTGTCTATCTGTAGCTGTGTATGTGCTTGTAGAGTTCAACAGGTGTCCTTGACAGGGAGCAGGAATTTCAGAGCGTCTCCTTATCTTGCTATCTGGGAGAAGTTGTTTTTCTCCAGCTGAGGCTGTCTAGCAGGAAAAAAAAACAGGGGAGCCGAAAGAGTAGAAACGTACTTCAACTTTAGGTCAATATCTGCCAATTCCACATTTAATGTTCGTCACTCGTCTCCGGATCTGGCCAAATGTTGTTGCAAAGCCGCTAGTTTCACCCCAAAGTTTTCCAATTTGCGGTCTAGGACCATAGTCTGAGTATTAGCGAGCCTACCCATCAGCGATTCAGTCGCTTTTGAGCAGCACTGACCTTTTTCATCAATCGTCGATACCCCAGGGTCCTGCATAAGCCCATCAGCAGAAACCCTGTTGTCAAAGTTCCGAATAGGTAAATATCTTCAATAACTTCCAGAGACAGAGCAGCCAGGCACACGACGCGCCATTTCTTCCACCCGTCCATCACGTATCCAGCTTTAAACGTCCCCGCAGGACAAGTGGGCTCTCCCGAGCCCAAACTTCTCGTCGAGAAGATGTTGTCAATCGCATTCAGAGACCATTTGATCAAATCCATAATTTCTTATTCGTTTGGATAGCAGGGCACGGAGAGCCTCAGAGGTAGAGTAAGGGTGCTTTCACATCTGTTATTTGCTTCATTTGGTCCGGACCAAGGGTAAAAAATTATACATTGTTGCATCTTCTGCCGTCTTTGGGTCGTTTTCACACCACACTGCTGGTTTTGGTCCGAACCAGTTGAAATGAACCAAAATGCAGTCATCTGACAAAATCCACATCTCTCATTGGCCAGATGTTGTTGAACATATTTCCTAAACTGCTTATTGATTGGTCAGAATTCACATGCATGAAAATGCCAGTGAACTCCTGCAGGTAAACAAAACCTTTTACTCTGGAGGAACGACTGCGCTGGCTAATTGTATCCCTGCTTTAGACAAACTATACATTACGAAAATGAAGCGCGGCCGCGGCTGGAAAACAGTGTTTAATGCATCACTCGTCACTTCAGGAGGAGACGTGAATTAATTTAGCTAAACTGCAACATGGTCATCTTGGGGAAATATTACCAATGATCCATCAGGCAATGTTTTCCCCTCTCTCTCTGTTAGTACAGCGCTGTCAACAAATATTTTTCCTCCATATGCCATAATGCACAGCGCATCGGTCTACGGCAGCTGAATTAGTCCAAAACGCGCAGTACTTTTTGCGGTTGGACCTGTTTTAGTACGGATCATATTCTCACCACAAACGAACCACTCCAGGGTTCGTTTGAAAGCGTACCGAGACCACCTTTTCAAGCAGGTCTTGGTACGCTTATTTGGTCCGCTTTTGGTGCGTGCTCGAGTACGATTGCTGCATTCTCACCTGCCCAAACGAACCATACCAAAAGGGGAAACGAACTCTAGTGCGATTCAGTCGAACTAAATAAGGCAGGTGTGAAAGCACCTTAAGACGAAGACAAAAGGAGCTAGCAAGGAGAGATATTGGACGGAGTGGAAAACAGTGCAACCGCCTTCGCCAAGAGCCAAAGAAAGAATACACTTATTTAACAACACACTTTACATGTCGGTTTGGACTTGACATCTGCACATATAAGGTTGTATACAGTAATATACCTGTACATACCCTTGTAAATTTGTATATTTTCTATCACTACTTCTATTTTTAAAATATATTATCTGTTTTTGTCCTGTCTCTGTAATTCTGTTGCACTGTAGATGTTCTGTCTCTAAAACAAATTCCTCGAATGCGTGAACATACCTAGCAATAAAGCTTTTTCTGATCAAAAAAGATGAATAAAAAATATGTGTTTGTTTGTTGTGAATATGCACCCTCTAGCGTCAGAACTGTCATACTGTGCCTTTAGTAAGTTTTCACCAGTTGTAAATAACATCATTTAAGTTTGGGCTTGTTTTATCCATCATTGTGTTTTGCAGTCCTTCACACTCTGGTAAGAAACCGGACTGTTGGCCCAGCTGAGTCTGAACCCAGAAGCCTGCCTAGTTCTGCTCATGTATGTATCACACAAAACACACATTTGACACAATGACAAGACTTTTTTCCCCACTTTTTTTGTGATTTATCTACATTAACCTTTGTCTTATTACTCTCTATTTCTGCATGTCTCTGACTATAGACTGAACCCACTGTTGATTAAACAGTAAGTTTTCAGTATGTGTATGTGAGGTGGGAATGTTTTACTCATTATTATTATTACACAGTTCTGTGGAATACTTTTGAGTATGATTGTTAATCCTAACATTCAGAGTTATGCTAGTATTCTCCGATAGCCAACACCAGTTTCAATAACACAGGTTCATCCAAGTAGCCTACTACGAATCATCTTGACCGTTCATTCACTCAGCCGACATGACTGTTTGGCGCCATCTGGTGACTGAAAATTAAAATCAGAGTATAGTAGGATATTGAAGCCTGTGTTTAGCTAGCCGTTTGCAAGCTTTGTATAATGAAGGGATAAAATTTTCCAGTTCAGATCAACGTTTTGTGTAAAATTGTTTAGTTTTGTAGTAAGTAATCAGTAAATTGGGATGAAAGCAGGATAATGTACACTGAGCTGGTTGTTTTCTCAGAATGAATCCCTTCAGTCTTATACAACAGATAAACCTATCTGCTTTATTCTGCAAAGTAAACCTGCTGGATGTACATTATCCCCTGCTAGTTTGTTCATTTATTCAATTATTTTTTTTCACACAGATGTACAGGCGGCCAAAGTGATCTAAGAAGACAGAATACAACACGACATGCAAGAGATTGGTGAAAACCTAAACAAAACTTTGACAACAGAAGTATTATATAGTCTCATTGCAAAGACCTCACTGAGTGAATGGTAATTCACCTTCATCTGCACTATTTTAGACGTAGTGTTTTGTCAAAGGTAGAATTTTGGAGTTCAACGGTTAATATGTACAGTGCATCCGAAACGTGTTCATAGCGCTTCACTTTTTCCACATTTTTTTTATGTTACAGCCTTATTCCAAAATTTATTAAATTCTTTTATTTCCTCATAATTCTACACACAATACCCCATAATGACAATGTGAAAAAAGAGTTTTTGAAATGGTTGCAAATTTATAAAAAAAAAAAAAAAGCTGAAAAATCACATGTACATCAGTATTCACAGCCTTTGCTCAATACTTTGTTGCTGCGCCTGTGGCAGCAGTTACAGCCTCAAGTCTTTTTTAATATGATGCCACAAGCTTGGCACACCTGTATTTGGGAATTTTTGCCCATTCCTCTTTGCAGTACCTCTCAAGCTCTGTCAGGTTGGATGGGAAGCAACGTTGTACAGCCATTTTCAGATCTCTCCAGAGATGTTCAATAGGATTTAGGTCTGGGCTCTGGCTGGGCCACTCAAGAACATTCACCGAGTTGTCGTGAAGCCACTCCATTGATATTTTGGCGGTGTGCTTTGGGTCATTGTCCTGCTGGAAGATGAACCTTCACCCCAGTCTGAGGTCAAGAGCATTCTGAAGCAGGTTTTCATTCAGGATGTCTCTGTACGTTGGTGCGTTTATCTTTCCCTCTATCCTGACTAGTCTTCCAGTTCCTGCTGCTGAACATCCCCACAGCATCATGCTGCCACCACCATGCTTCACAGTAGAGATGGTATTATCCTGGTGATGAGCGGTGCCTGGTTTTCTCCAAACGTAACTCCTGGCATTCACTCCAAAGAGTTCAATTTTAGTCTCATCAGACCAGAGAATTTAATTTCTTATGGTCTGAGAGTCCTTCAGATGCCTTTTGGCAAATTCCAGGCGGGGAGTGTCTTCCGTCTGGCCACTCTGAAGGCCTGATTGGTGGATTGCTGCACAGATGGTTGTCCTTCTGTAAGGTTCTCCTCTCTCCACAGAAGAACGCTAGACACCTCCCTGACTTAAAGCCTGGTTTATACTTCTGCGTCAAGTGACCGGCGTAAACCACGGCGCATACAACACCCGTAGCTGTGCATTTATACTTCTGCGCGCTGTCTCTTTTGGTCTGCATTAACACTTCCGAAACGCTAGTTGGCAGTGAGGTGTAAATGTTCCTCTGTGTCGCGTTTCTTCGCTGCTGTTTTGCTTTTCCTGAACACTTCCGGGATGTACAAGTGGCTCAAACTCGCTCATTTTGAGGTAGGAACTGGCGGACGTGCAACAACTTTAACTATGAGGTAATCACAACACAAAACTTTCCATCCGGAGCTCCTTCACGGGACTCCACACTTGTAAACAATCGCTTCATCAGGCTCGCACCATTCACGCAGCTCTCGGTCCCGCCCAGACTCGTCAGCGCTACCAAGCCGACCAATCACAGAGCTTGTGCTACGCGTCGTTGCGACGTGTAGTTAAATTTTTTGAGAGGTGCACGTCAGCGACGCCGACGGCCACGGCGAAGGGCTATGCGTCAGCGCCGTAGCATACGCCGGCGTTTGACGCAGAAGTATAAATCACCCTTAAGGCCCTTCTCCCCCGATCACTCAGCTTAGATGGCCGGCCAGCTCTAGGAGGAATCCTGGTGCTTCCAAACATCTTCCACTTACTGATGATGGAGGCCACTGTGCTCATTGGAACTTTCAGAGCAGCAGAAATTTTTCTGTAACCTTTAAATGAATTTAATCCATTTTAGAATAAGGCTGTAACATACATAAAATGGGGGAAAAGTGAAGTGCTATGAATACTTTCCGGATGCACTGTACATCTGCTTATAATTAGAATTTGTCAGTGTCCTCAACACAATTGTTTGGAAGTAATTTGTTGTTCACTGCACATATTTCGTCCACTGGCATTTAAATGGAAAATTCAGCCAAAAATCTAAATTCTGTCATCATTTACTCACTCTTCAAATGTTCAGAACCTATTTGAGTTCCTTCAAGTAGAATATATTTTTGTAAATGCTGGTAGTTGACACCCTTTGACTTCAACAGGCTCCAGTAACCTGCATTCTTCAAAAAATATCCTTTTTGTGTTCAACAGAAGAAAGAAACTTATAAAGGTTTAAAAAGCAGTTGGCGGAACGATCCCTTTAAATATACCTAAATAGAAAAACAAGACATTCAGCAGATGATATTTTGTTAATCATGTAGCATTAATTTGCATTTATTGCATCTGCAGGGATTTTGTAATACTAATATTCTAATAAAAAGTTTATTCAGCCTTTCTATTGAATTGTTTGTGTGTTCCTCATAGGAAAAGACTTGTAGAATTGATTACATTTACATTTAGTCATTTAGCAGATGCTTTTGTCCAAAGTGACTTACAATTGAGGAGAGATTCAGCGATTCAACAAGAATAGGCAATATGTTGGCGCAATAGCCTAGTGGTTAGCGAGCCAACATATGGTGCAATAGCACGTCAGGGCGTCGTGAGTTCAAATCCTGGCTCGATGACATTTCCCTACCCCCTCTCTCTCTCTCTCTCTCTCTCCCACTTCGCTTCCTGTCTCAATACTGTCCTATCTAATAATAAAGGCCAAAAATAAATCTTTAAAAAAAAAAAAAAGAATAGGCAATACACACAAGAAGTGCTAGTTATACAAAGGAACTTGCTTGTGCTGAAAGAATTTAGCGTTTGAGTAAGAGCGCTTTTTTTGAGGGAGAGAGAGAAAGTGCTTTACGGGTGGTCTTGGTTTTATTCATCTGGGTTAAGGTGCTCTAGGAAGGGATGGGTTTAGTTATGTGAAGGATACCAGTGAATCCGCAGTTGTTGTGGGAATGGCAAGATTACAAGTAACTTTAGAGTTTAAAAGCAAACAGCATATGCTGATAAGGTATGTTTATATATGCTGTTCTCAGTGTTGGGCTGGTCTTGTTGGTTGTCTTACATTGAAACCAGCAAGACCAGCATCAAAACTTTGCCAGCATATGTTAATTTTTAAAGAAGGGTTATCTTTCTTTGTTAATTAAAACTGAATTAATTCCAATAATTTGGCCTAATTTACATAATTAATCCGTCTTTCGGATGAGACGTTAAACCGAGGTCCTGACTCTCTGTGGTCATTAAAAATCCCAAGGCACTTCTCGTGAAAGAGCAGGGGTGTAACCCCGGTGTCCTGGCCAAAGTCCCTCTATAGGCCCTTACGATCATGGCCTCCCAATCATCCCCTCTCCACCGAATTGGCTCTATCACTGTCCCTCCACTCCACCAATAGCTGGTGTGTGGTGAGCGCACTGGCGCCGTTGTCCTGTGGCAGCCGTCACATCATCCAAGTGGATGCTGCACACTGGTGGTGGTGTGGAGAGACCCCCCTCATGATTGTGAAGCGCTTTGGGTGTATTGCCATACACAATAAATGCGCTATATAAATACACATTACATTACATAATTAACACCGTTAACGCAAATTATCGCCTAATGTTCAGTAATAATAAAGACACAATTTTATGAAAGCTCCAAGTGTTCATAAAAGCTGCACATTTATCAAATTTAATCACTGCATTGTGCAGAAATATTAGCCTAGTCTATAAATATATGACATTTCAGGATTATCTGAAAGATCGGTGTGGGTTTAGACAACTCTTTGTATGTTTGTGATGTTGAATATCGTCATGTATGGACATGTTTTGTTATTAATATATGTTTAAATATGTTTAAATCATACCTGCCAACACTCCTGTGTTTCCCAGGAGTCTCCCGTATTTCACACCCATCTCCCGCCACCCTCCCGTTTTGTACTTTTGTCATTTCTCTGGAAAATCTCCCCTAATAAACTCCCCCTCTACCCTCTCTCCCCTCCCACTCTGGTTATTATCTTTTTGGTACAGTATCCCCCGCTCAACTGTAGTAGGCCTTGTCCATCGTCTCCGCCGCTGAGGGTCTGTCTGCGGAAACATGAAGGGGGTGTAACTTGTGGTAGAGATGTAACTTGAAGTTATGGAGACTCACATGCCAAAACTATATTGTTGGCAAGATGACTTTTCTGGGAGTGATTATGCTCTTAATCGTTAACTTTTTGTGTAACACTATTTTTTATCCGCAAAAATAAGTTCCTAAAGACAATACTTGCACTCTAAAAAATAACTCAAGATGTCTGTCACCACTACATAGTTTAATACATTATTGTAACTTAAAAATTCTAAAATCCTGATTAGATTAAAACTTTTATTTTGGTTTTCAAAACAGGAACATATTGATAATTACATCAATTTAAAAATGCGGCTAATTTAAAGGTAAATATATCTGTCAATTACTTTAAAGCATTATTTAACTTGTAGCAACCCAAAGAAATTGGGTTGATAACTCAATTTTTCCACACAAATGGAATTTTTATTTTTGTATTTTTAAGTCCACACACTGATGTTTTTTGTTATTTTTTATACTGATAATATGGGACAGTTCATGCTTTTGTTTTGTAAAACAGTGGAAACCTGTGGTTTAATACAAATAACAAATTACCTGAAAACAAAAATGTTGTTGTTAAATGTATTTCTTACAAGCATGAACAGTGCTAAAAACTTAATTTATTTGAGGTTCTGAACTTGAAAACGTGCATGTAATTAAGTACTCAACAGTGGGTTTGTTTGCAATTTTTATTTAAAAACTAATTTAAACAACTTTTTTTTGAGTACTCGATTTAAAAATTTTAGTTTTTTTTTTTTTTTTTTTTTGCTATGTAAAAATGCCTCTGATTAAAGAGAAAAAAATTTGGCTAACATAGTGAAGTTTGTTGTCTGAACCTCATTTTCTTAGATGTTGTCGCAACTTGAATATATTAATGCAAACTGTTTTGTTTTGACTAAACAATATTTTTAGAGTGTAGATTTGATATTTTTCTTGCTGAAATGTCATCTCTTAAATTTATTAGTATTAAGAAGACCCATGACTTTCTTAAAACGTGATAATATTTTTCTTAATGACTGATGCTTTGTAAAGATAATAATGGCTTATGCTTTGTAAAGATAATAATGACTGATGCTTTGTAAAGATAATACAAATTCTCTCGGTTATTCAAGACTATTTCTTAGTAATATATTTTGAAAAACATCTCACAAACATACAGAATAAAATGGACTAATGTTTAATAGGTCTGCACAATATACAATGCATCCGGAAAGTATTCATTTGTCTATGATAAACCCACAAATACAAACGCTGTTTTACTCCGAGTCGTAAGATGGCGACAGTCCTCCCTCTCATCTCTGAATCTTCTTCTGACGTGTCAGCTTGGTAAACAGTCGAGTCTACATGTGAAATATGTACAGTACTTTAGTAGCTGATTTGTTTTACAGTGTAGGTTCGTCATACCACCATGAACACTGATGATTTTTAAAGAGCATAATCATTTTGTTTAAAATTAGAGCTGGTGCTTCTCCACACAGGATGAATTTTGGTTCTAAAGGCAAAAAGCGGATGGTTCTGCCGACCCGACCTGATCCGCCGACAGTGGAGCAGATAATGGAGGATGTGAACCGTGCCTATCCCAATGATCCAGTATTCACCGTTTCACACACTTCTGCTGAAGGTACTGACGAGAATATTTCAGTGCAGTGGCTTTAAAAACTTTACTAACATATTTCAACCACAACGTTTTACACAGCATCACATAACTTACAAAGGTTACATTAGTTTAGAGACGTAAAAATGTATATAATGTTAAATAAGAGTATAAGTGCACACCCTGATGCAGACGAACAACTGATGTAGAGTATGTTATCGGTATTACGTTCCTTTCCCTCATTATGCTTAACCAACCTTAATAACGTTAGATGAACTGAAAATAAAAGCTAAACTTCACTGATTCTAACTTTAAATGAATGGGTAAGCCTTGATGGGTAAGCCTTTATTAAGGTAAAGTTGCCCTACTGAAAAAAACAGCTTAAACCAGCCTAGGCTGGTTGTCTGGTTTTAGCTGGTCGACCAGGCTGGTTTTAGAGGGGTTTTGGCCACTTCCAGACTGGTTTCCAGCCATTTCCAGTCTGGTCTTAGCTGGTCAGGCTGGGAGATGACCAGCTAAAACCAGCTTGACCAGCCTAGCCAGGCTGGGAGCCCAGCCAAAACCAGCTATGTCCAGCTTAAACCAGGCTTGTCAAGCTGGTTTTAGCTGGTCATTTTCCAGCCTGACCAGGTAAGACCAGGCTGGAAATGACTGGAAACCAGCCTGGAAATGGCCAAAACCCCTCTAAAAACAGCCTGGTTGACCATCTAAAACCAGCCAACCAGCCTAGGCTGTTTTAAGCTGGATTTTTTCAGCAGGGCAGCCTGGTTTTATAGGGGTTTTGGCCATTTCCAGGCTGGTTTCTAACCATTTCCAGCTTGGTTTTAGTTGGTCAGGCTAAGGGATGACCAGCTAAAACCAGCTTGACCAGCTTAGCCAGACTGGGAGCCCAGCCAAAGCCAGCTATGTCCAGCTTAAACCAGGCTGGTCAAGCTGGTTTTAGCTGGATTCAACTGGTCATTTTCCAGCCTGACCAGCTAAGACTAGGCTGAAAATGGCCAAAACCCCTCTAAAACCAGGCTGGTCAACCAACTAAAACCAGCCTAGGGTGGTTTCAGCTGATTTTTTCAGAAAAGCCCAGACCTAGATTTGACTATCAAATTACACAATTCATTGTCCACAGTCAAATAAATAGTGCTAATGTGGTTTCCAAGTCATACTTGCATATGATTTCAGACAGAATATTTAAAGTACCATGATAAACACTGCATAATAGTGATAATATGACACGTCTTTCTCTGGCTCAGCGCCAGTCAACGCACCAAAGCTCAGTTTGAATTTTTCATGTCATGCTGCTTTTGTTTATTTAGTGTGAAATGCTCCTCCCACACCTAATTTGTTGCAAACGATTTTAGTAATTGATTTTAATCGTATTGTTGTTGCAGCCAATTTCTTGTTCCCAAATGGCTTAAAATTGCTAAAATCTTAGTCGCAAGCCTTAAAAACACATCCGACTAAAAATCTTTCACACTAATAGTAATAGATTATAGTTAAAGTTCACAATGACTCCACAAATCAGGGGTACTAATCTGTGATAATCCCAACTAAACATTGCACATGACGTGACGTGTTTATTGCAGATGCGCACGTTGGGATATTGATATTGTGCCTTAATTCACATGGTGCTATAATGCTAAAGTTAATATTTCGTTTTCTGTTGTCGTTCATTCATTCTCTAATTTTTAATCAGCTTAGTCCCTTTATTCATCAGGGGTCACCACAGCGGAATGAACCATCAAGCTGCAACCCAGTACTGGGAAACTCCTATACACTGTTACAATCACACACATACTCTACAGCCAATTTAGTTTATTCAATTCACCTAGAACATGCAAACTCCACACAGAAATGCTAACTGGGACTTGAACCAGCGAACTTCTTGCTGTGAGGTGACTGGTGCTAACCACTGCACCATTATGCCACCCTTTCAAGTTGTTGTCGTTGATCTATTTTTATTATTAATGATTGATTAAAGGATTGTGTTATTAAATATTGCAGACCAACATCATCATGTTTTCGGTATTGGGTATTCGCTAGTGTGATTGCACTTTTGTATGCATGACAGTAATTTTTGGCCTTGACACTAACTTCAGGTGTGGTTTTCAGATTTGAAGGGCCTTTCCAGCAACGGTGAAGTGGAGGAGAGGTTTCAGCAGAGCAGGCGCTACATTGAGCTTCATGAGCGATTGCAGGAGGAACGCGGCAATCTTGCACGGCGGAGAGACGAGTTGCGCGCGGCTGGAAAATCTTTGGAGAACAGTGTGATAGAGGTGAAAAGTAGCGCAATGTGACTTCCGAACATTCACAGCGCCATTTCATGAACTGGAGATTGACTTGTTTAGTCGAGGATTGGGCATGGCACTTGTGAATGCATCAAAATAAAGCTTCAGATCCATAGAAGAATGCTGAGTGTTCTTCCTATTGGACATTGCATTTGTATACTAAAGTAGGAAGGTTTTAATCCAGATTTAATCGTCGCCAACTGTTTTAGTGTGTTGCATAGAAATGAAAGGCACAGGATTATAAAAACATGATTTTGGAATGCTGGTCTTTGTTAAGAAATCACTAGCATTTGGCTTTAGCCTCATCATCATCATTTTTTTGCTACTTTGTATGTGATGAATCTGTTTGGTGTATTTTGTGTGTTCAAAATACAGTAAGTACAAAGATATTCAGGTTGTATCGTAAAAAAGTACTTGTCTGAATATACTGATTAGTCATTTGTTATTCACATCATCATTTTAAATCATGTTAAAAAGCTTGTCCGTGCAGAAATCCTTTATTTTAAAATAAGTGTAAATGTGTAAAAGCCCAGTGCACCAGGAAAGTATTCATAGCGCTTTTTCCACATTTTTTATTTTACAGCCTTATTCCAAAATGGATTAAAGTCAATAACCCATAATGACAATGTGAAAAAAAGAGTTCTTGCAAATTTATTAACAATAAAAAACCTGAAAAATCACATGTACAGAAGTATTGCTCAATACTCTGTTGCTGCGCCTGTGGAAGCAGTTACAGCGCCAAGTCTTTTTGAATATGATACCACAAGCTTGGCACACCTGTCTTTGGGAATTTTTGCCCATTCCTCTTTGCAGTACCTCTCAAGCTCTGTCAGGTTGGATGGGAAGGGATGGTGTACAGCCATTTTCAGATCTCTCCAGAGATGTTTAATAGGATTTAGGTCTGGGCTTTGGCTGGGCCACTCTAGGACATTCACTGAGTTGTCGTGAAGCCACTCCATTGATATTTTGGCGGTGTGCTTTGGGTCATTGCTGGAAGATGAACCGTCGCCCCCAGTCTGAGGTCAAGAGCATTCTGAAGCAGGTTTTCATTCAGGATGTCTCTGTACATTGCTGCATTTATCTTTCCCTCTTTATTGACTAGTCTACCAGTTCCTGCTGCTGAACATCCTCACATCCTTTACTGTAGTGATGGTATTAGCCTGGTGATGAGCGCTGTCTGGTTTTCTCCAATCGTAACACCTGGCATTCACTCCAAAGAGTTCAATTTTAGTCTCATCAGACCAGAGAATTTTGTTTCTTAGAGTCCTTCAGATGCCTTTTGGCAAATTCCAGGCAGGGAGTGTCTTCCGTCTGGCCACTCTACCATACAGGCCTGATTGGTGGATTGCTGCACAGATGGTTGACCTTCTGTAAGGTTCTCCTCTCCAGAGAAGAACGCTGGAGCTCAGACAGAGAGACCATCGGGTTATTGATAACCTCCCTGACTAAGGCCCTTTTCCCCCGATCACTCAGCTTAGATGGCCGGCCAGCTCTTGGAGGAGTGCTGGTGGTTCCAAACATCTTCCACTTACAGATGATGGAGGCCACTTTGCTCATTGGAACTTTCAGAGCAGCAGAATTATTTCTGTAACCTTCCCCAGCCTTGTGCCTCGAGACAATCTTGTCTCCAAGGTCTATAGACAATTCCTTTGTCTTCATGCTTGGTTTGTGCTTTGACATGCACTGTCAACCCTGGGACCTCATAAAGTGAGATGTATGCCTTTTTTAAATCATGTCCAATCAACTGAATTTACTAAGATTAACTGTATGAATATATATATATATATATATATATATATATATATATATATATATATATATATATATATATATATATATATATGATGAACTATGAACAATGCTCACTTTAACGTTAATTTTGCCCAATAACTGTGCTTATCACTGAGTGACAAGCTGATATAATATGCTAAAAGCATCATGTAAATAATATATATAATATGTATATACTCTGTACCACATCGGATGTCATTCCCTCGCTGTAAATGCTAGCTCTACAGAATGTGCATAAAACATATTCTGGATAGGTTGGCGTTTCATTCCGCTGTGGCGACCCTTGATTAATAAAGGGACTAAGCCGAAAAGAAAATAAATATATGAATAATGTTAACTGAATACTAGTCACATCCTTTGGCTTTGGTCACACTCATGCAGAGTTTAACAAGGCAGACTTATTAATGCATCATTTTTATCTGTGAATATGAAGAACTTAAACCTTAGAATTTTAACTAGTGTTGGGTAAGTTGCTTTCAAACATTAATCAATTAATTACTTTTTACATCAATAAAATTGTATTTAAATGACTTTGTCTAAAATATAATTGAGTGACAAGTCTGTAACCTAAAAATCCATAGATGATAGAAGTGAAACTCATCAAGCGGTGCTTTTTAGTCTTATCTAAAAGTGCTGCTCTAAAGGCAGAATCAAACAGGCGACTGAAGATTACTAATCCTCTAATTCAGGGGTCACCAATCTCAGTCCTGGAGGGTCGGTGTCCCTGCAGGTTTTAGCTACAACTTGCCTCAACACACCTGTCTGAACGTTTCAAGTATGCCAAGTTAGACCTTGATTAGCTTGTTCAGGTGTGTTTGATTAGGGTTGGAGCTAAAATCAGGACACCGGCACTCCAGGAACAAGTTTGGTGACCACTGCTCTAATTATTCATCAAGAGCTGGCAAAATACACACTGTAAAGCTTGATTTCAAAGTGAAGGTGAAGTCTGTGGGATACACACACTTACAGCATACTGTTTGTGACACTGTACAACAATAATTCATATTTTTGACATTACTGTGAGGGTTGGGTTTAGGTACCCTATAGAGGCAGACGTTCATAAAATAAATGGATAACTTGTTAAATAATAGGAATAATGCTCTGTATATTTGCTGTTTTTACATTATTTTTAAAAATGTTTGCTGTTTAGGCAATCCCTATATTCAGAGCAGTATGCCAGTAAATCTGAATGCTCAGTATCGGAAAAACACCAGTACAAGAGTACCCAGATAACCAGACCTCATTATAAAGACACAACATAACACAATTTTTTTTTTTATTAAGTGTGCAAAACATACAACATATTCAGTAAACAGAAAACAGCAATAGAACAGAAATGAGTATATACAGCAATGACAGTCTGACTAGTATTGAAATAGTCTTTAGCATTCATGGGCATAATCATAATATCAATAATATTAAGTGAAGTTTATTCATAAACTAATTTCGAGAGGAGCACGTGATTATGATTGAACACGGCTGGTTCTGAATTAACATGCATGATCCACCAATCAGGCCATTCCTAACCCACTATAAAGAGCCAGGGTTTCTTCACTACAGTCATCTTCGATTTGAAGAATCCCCCCTTCCCCCCCTACCTTTTCACCTTTCCCTCCACAGGGCAGCATGGTGGCCCAGTGACTAGCACTGTCGCCTCACAGCAAGAACGTCACCGGTTCTAGTCCTTTAACAGGCCGGTGGTCGTTTCTGTGTATAGTTTGCATGTTCTTCCCGTGCTTGCGTGGGTTTTCCCCGGGTCCTCCGGTTTCCTCCCACATTTCAAAAACTTGCACAACAAGTAAATTGATAAATCTAAATTTGCAATACAGGTAATCTCATAATGCAGCATATCTTTTAATAGTATTCAATTTTTAGTCATCAGCTTTTATCAAGGGGGAGTTGTCGAGATCTACCTGAGCTCGAGGCTCCCCTCTCTTCCTCCAAACGAGAGGGAGCCCAGGGCTCAAGAACCTTCGAGCTCAGGGCTCTCTCCCGGGACAGCATGCCAAACTTGCTTATATTCAATCATCAGCTAAGTGTGAACTCTTGAAAGTTTGTGATGGTGAACATGATCTGTGATGACAGCAGCAGTGGTTTCAATATCGAGGATGTAATAACGGTAGAAATAATACATATAACAACACATATGCAGACCACTTTGTCCTTTTAGATGTGATGCGAACACACTCCTGCTTAGTTTTAAGCCTAAACCTAATACATAATATAAAATATGTGACTGTAAATAAACTGAAATATTCCTGAAACACCAAGACCACATGAAAGTCAACTGTGCTGTCGCTCTGCATCTGGAATAAAAAGTCTATCGATGACTAGATGATCCAACACAGGCTCATTGTGGATATGAACCCCTGTCTACATTTCTAGAAAGCACGAAACATGAAGCCAGAGGTATGTCTGGCTGCAGTTCCACTGTTGTTTGCCCAGTAGCTCAGCGTGTATGTTGGCTTGGGACATAAAGCAGAGTTGACCACAACTGAGTCTGGCAAAGAACTATAACTAAAGTAAATTAATAAACAGCTCGCAGAACGTGGTGAAATCATGTGACTTTGACGGCTTTTCCTTTGCTAAATTGCTTTTGAAAACCCTATCGGTTTTATTTATGGAAGGGGATATATGGGTCAGTCAGTCAGTTGAACTCTATTTAAAGCACTGGCTGTATCAAAATAAAATCTATTTAAATTAATGTGAAAACTCTTCATATAATCTCAATATACAAGTCATTGGTTACAATACTGAAAGAGGAATATATGCTGGAATAGTTGGTGGTTCACCACTGTTGCAACCCCTGATAAATAAGGGACTAAACTAAAGGAAAATGAATGAATGAACACAAAGGAAGATAAACTGACGAATCATGTGACCACTGACATCCATAGTGGGAATAACAAATACTGTGAAAGTCAATGGCTGAATTCTTCAACTTAAGCGAGTTTTAAACAAGTTAAGGAATGAGTAAATAATAGCAAACATTTCATTTTTAGATGTACAATCTCTTTAATTTATACAGAAATATCTCTTAGACGGAGGAAGCTGCCTCTTTAATGCTGATACTCCAAGATATTTATGGAAACATTCATTGGGTCAGATTTATAAGAGAAGCGAAACCTGTCCATCATTTATGTTAGCTCCGGCAATTTTCTAATTTGTGGCTTCACATCATGAAATGGGTTTTTCTTTCTTGAATTTTCAGTAACTTTTCTTATGAGCTTGATATTAATTAATTAGCTGAATAACCCTGCACATAGCACCTTATTATTACCATGCTGAAAATGCACTAATGCTATCGCTTAAATGGGCAGTTCACCCAAAACTGAAAATTCTGCCATCATTAAGCACTCTTTACTTATTTATGTGTATCAATCCTTTTATTTTGATCATTTATTGTTGTTAAAAGGCCCTCCACCACCCCTAACTCCTCCTAGCTCATTTCTGATATCAGTAATTCTGAAATCTGAGAGCTCCCTCATCCTCAAAGTCTGGAAAAATACCAGAATGTTTTCTTGTGGTAGTTTCTGGACTTTGTTACTGAGCAACTTGGGGCTGTTGCTGTCTATAGAGGATGAGGGAGCTTGTGTTTAGGGGATTTTGTCGCCAATTAAAAATGAAGCATGCTTATTTTAGCCTAGGACTGTCCAAAAATAACATTAGAAATGTAGCAGTCTACAATTACTTTAGAGGTCAGTGTTAATAATGTACACTTCCATCCACAACACAAACTGAAGAAAGAAAAGGCCCTCCACCACCACCTTACTCCTCCTAGATCATTTCTGATATCAGTAATTCTGAAATCTGAGAGCTTCCTCATCCTTAAAGCCCAAACAAATACCAAAAAAGATTTTTTGTTAGTTTCCGGACTTTGTTTTTGAGCAACTTGGGGCTGTTGCTGTTTATGGAGGATGAGGGAGCTCTCTGTATTCATCTCAAATATCTTCATTTGTGTTCAGGGGATTTTTTTGCCAATTTAAAAAAAAATGCATGTCCATTTTAGCTTAAAACTGTCCAAAAATTATATATTTGTAAATCTTCTGCTTTTCGTATAAACCTGACCCAATGCATTGTACTGGTGCTGGTGTTTCTTCATCATCATCCTCTGGAGAAACAACACGTCCTCCTCAAAATGCACTCAGATTTAACCATCCCTATCCTCAGAGTCCACTATGGGTTTCCATTTCTGACAGCACAGAACAGGCAGTTTCCTGGAATTGATGACAACGCTTATCCTGCAGTGTTTGGGTCCCAGGACAGACTCTGGATCAGGCTCTGGTTCTGGATCAGTTAGACGTGAGTTCTTCTTTTTTATGCTTCTTTATGACGTTTGTGAGTTTTTTTTTTAAATATATATATATAGAAAACTTTTTTTTTTCCTGCAGAAGACCTTGCTGCTTTCTACAGAGGAAAAACAAAAGAAGAAATATTATAAACATGTCTGGTATTTGTCTAGCACATGTTTATATAACATGAGAAGCATCCCAGCGGGCACTTTGATGTCAAAACTACATCAAAAACAGGTTAAAAATGCAGATCGATTGTATGTAAATAAATTAAATTGATGTGTTTTTGACGCCAGTGTTAGAAGTCAATTTGATGTAATTTTGACGTCAAGCTAGTTTACATGCCTTATAGGACGTGTTTTAAGTTGTTTTAACATCAAAGTGGGATGCTAAACCTGCTAAATGTAGTTTCCTTCAGGCTGAGTTGTGTTTACCTTCATCTGTATCGAGTCTCGTCTTCATTCTAGAATCTCCTCATCCAGTCATGATAGAAGAACTGATCAAGCGTCATGTTTTGTCTCAGAGACTTTTGGATCAGATCATAACAGTCTGTACAAGGGGAAAGATGGTTAATACACTGCTTATAAGAATCCATCTTACTTATAAGCCTGTATAATATACATTAAAGCTGACATTTATCAAGAAGCTTCTGAAATTAATGATTAAAATACTACCAATGGCTGTATCCTAAACCACCCCTATACCCTTAATAGTGCAGTATTTGCCAGGATGTGCATAAAAAAATAGGTTTCATTTAAACAATAAAGTTGAAATCTTTTTATGGAAACACAGCTAGTGTCTGTTTACTCACCACTGGTTAAGCTGGACGTAAACGAAACACTGCCCTTGGCTTTAGACAAGTAAATGGGCAGGCCTCCGGACACCATGTAACACAGCAGGGAGCCTAAAGCTCTTGTGCTAGAGAAGACAGCGTCATCGTAGTGTTGTTCATCCACTTCATAAGAGCAACCGAAGTCGATCAGCTTGATCTGCAAAGTCGTCGTGTTGACCAGGATGTTGTTGGAATGCAGGCCGTTGTGCACAATGCCTTTTTCAAAGCAATGCTGGACTGCCCGGACTATCTGATGCATCAGGCTACGTGCCACAGATTCGGTCAGCTTCTTGTGCTTGCTTACAAATTTCTCCAGGACTTCACAAGGCTTGGGGTACTCCATGACCATTGAAATGTATACAGGGTCATCAAACCACTCGCACATTTCGATCATGTATTTGCACAATGGCGGACTCTTCAACATAAGCATATACGCCACTTCTTTGATCACCGGCTTGGCAGCTAAAGCAGGCTAATGAGAAAAAGAGAACAAGGGTTAGTTGATGCAGACCTGAAGAAAGACTTCATTTAAAGGATTAGTTCATGCAAAAATGTTTTTAGATATTTAGAAAAAGTTCATGCTCTTAAAAACGCCTTTGAAACGCCTCCCGAGCATTCTGTTTGAATGGGGAAACATCAAATTCTCCAAAACTGTTTGCTAATCTTACGATTAAATGTCATTTTAGGAATCAACTATGAAATAAAGCACAAGTGTCTCTTAAGTTTCAATTCTAAACGTTGGAATTACACAAAATCAGCAGAAAATCACGTCTGGTCAAAGCCCCTCCCCCCCGATTACTCCCTCAATCTATAGTGATTGCTGATTGGCTGAAGATCTCAACCCGTTCAAAACTATACGAGTGACATAACTTGTGTATTATAGAGTCTTTGATTAACAGCAAGGGTTCAGAAGTGTCCAGAAAAATTACAAAAAAATTATTAAAACAGCCATGTGTGTTCAGTGGTTCAACTTTTTATGCAAGATTCACTCCCCTACAGAATCGTCCCAATCAAAGTAAAATTATAAATTATTTCAAAATAAAATACAAATAAAAAATAAAGTTCAATAAATAAAATAAAAAACACAAAATATACAAACATACTTTTGCGGCCGTTAAAATACCTGGACAGCCCGTCCAAGTAAAGTCTATGGCTGCGTCCGAAACCGCCTACTACTCAGTAGGTACAGCGTTTTAATTTAAACATACTAGTAGGCTGTTATAAAAGTACATTCTATACAGTATGAATGTTTGAACAGTATGAACATTTCCTCGAGCGAGAATGACATCGTCTCAAACTTTCTATCGTACACCACGCCCATCTTTCGTACACCACCCCCATTGGTACCATTTGGCTGTGGAAAGGCGAGCCTGATAAAGATGACTCGTACCGGCCCGTACTGTACCACTCAGTGGAAACGAGCCAAAAATGACATTTAACTTGACCATGAGTAAAATTTTCATACAGATTCAGATGACTGGATTTGGCCTTTTGAAATTCAACTGCGCAACAGTAAATGTGTCCAAACCATTAAATTCAATATTGAGTCTTTTTTTTTCCAACTTACCTTAAAGATGTAACAGTCATCGCTTTTCTTCGGAATCTGCTTGATAGCAACCTGCAAAGAGGAAATACAATTATTATTTTCTGCTCAATTAGACGATTTACAAAAGAAGGAAAATGTGTAGTAAGAGAGTTTTACCTCCACGCAATCAGATTTACGGACCGCTTTGCGCACTGTACCGAAGGCCCCGAATCCCAGAACAACTCCCAGTTCATAGAAACTTTCCAAAGATCCTGAAAAAAAAGAAGAGGTTGTTTAAGTGTTTTCAGGTCTATCATACTGATATTATCTTACATTAACAAACATATGTTGTATTAGCATATATAATAGTACTGACGCGTATCATCACAGGCTCCTGACGCTGAGATCTGGAGCCCAGAAGGTCCAGGCACAGGCTCAGAATCTGGATGAGGTTTAGCAGTGTTCTGGACCCCAGATGGTCCAGGGACAGGCTCTTCATCTGCATCAGACTCTTTATTCAGATCTGGCTCTTTATACGGATCTGGCTCTTTATCCGGATCTGGCTCTCGATCTGGATCTGGCTCTTTATCCGGATCTGGCTCTTTATCCGGATCTGGCTCTCGATCTGGATCTGGCTCTTTATCCGGATCTGGCTCTCGATCTGGATCTTCACCCGGATCTGGCACTTCACCCGGATCTGGCTCTTGATTTGAATATTCATCTGAATCTGGCGCTTCACCTGGATCTGGCTCTCGATCTGGATCTTCATCATACCCTTGATCTGGATCAGGCTCTTGCTCTGGACCTGGCTCTTGATCTGGATCAGGCTCTTGATCTGGATCAGGCTTTGAAACCAGATCAGGCTCTCGATCTGGAGCTGTCTTGTGATCCTGATTGTGCTCTGAATCAGAATCAGGCTCTGGATCTGGATAAGGCTCTGGATCTGGATAAGGCTCTAGATCTGGCTCTTGATCTGGATTGTGCTCTGAATCAGAATCAGGCTCTGGATCAGAATCAGGCTCCACTTTTGTCCGTCTTCTGCGGAGGAAAGGCTTCTTTGTGACCTTCCACACCCTCCTGAAGAAAGCATGGATTTTGTTCCTCCTGCTGCCTTGTGTTTGGATTTCTTAAACAAAAAAACAACAACAAAGAAAGTATTAGAAACGTGTCAGTCAGTTATTGTATCGGCTATTAAGAACATATAAATGTAAAATATTAATAATACTTTCGATATAGACTGAATTGTCTGAAAGTGGGACACCTATGGTCTAGTGTTTGTAGCTCCCTCATAAACTCACGAAAGCCAGTAAAAATATAAGTTATACAAAACTGTGGTGCTGTGTGATCACATGTACCAGCATATCTGAGTGGAGCAATCATAAAATAAAAAGCACCTTCTTCATCCACATCAGACTCTTCATCCGGATCTGGCTCTTCATCTGGATCTGGCTCTTCATCCGGATCTGGCTCTTTATCCGGATCTGGCTCTCGATCTGGATCGGGCTCTTCACCCGGGTCTGGCTCTCGATCTGGATCTTCACCCGGATCTGGCGCTTCACCCGGATCTGGCTCTCGATCTGGATCTCCACCCGGATCTGGCGCTTCACCTGGATCTCGCTCTCGATCTGGATCTTTACCCGGATCTGGCTCTCGATCTGGCTCTTCACCTGGATCTGGCGCTTCATCCGGATCTGGCTCTCGATCTGGATCTTCATCATACTCTTGATCTGGATCTGGCTCTTGATCTGGACCTGGCTCCTGATCTGGATCAGGCTCTGAAACCAGATCAGGCTCTGGATCTGGATAAGGCTCTGGATCTGGCTCTTGATCTGGATTGTGCTCTGAATCAGAATCAGGCTCTGGATCA